>NW_027249580.1:72500-124197 GCF_030848795.1 Temnothorax nylanderi | reverse complement strand
TGGATGTCGTCGATGGCAAGCCAGATACAATAAGTTCATTACACAAGTGAGCGTCGTGAGCTGGCCGAGCAGACTTCAGTTCACGGATTTCACGAACAAGATTAGCATTGTCTAGTTCTAATTGCGCGATACGCTGACTATTTTCAGCTACAGTATCAGTAAGACGATTTAGGTGACTAAGTTTGTCACTGATTTCTTTGTTAGTGCGTTGCTGACTGTCAATAAACACAGACAGCTTCGAATCAGACTTTTCCATGAAAGCAGTCAGCTTCGCGTCCGACTTTTTTATCCGCTCAATCAACTCACGCAAAAGCTCATTCGTAGAGTCATGTGCAGCACCACTCGCAGTATCGCGCGTAATAAGATGCGCATGCGCGCCGGAGTGCGCGGCACCGACAGCAACAGACGCGGTGTCTCCCTGAACGGCAGGAGAAAACGTACGGCGTTCATCCCCAGTGATCGACATATTCAACAGCTGAGATTTGCAACAAGCACTAGCGGACTTCGTACCAACGTAAGCTTTGACACAACCCGGATGAAGTGCTATATGACACTCAGCACATGAAACAGATGCACCAGCAATCCGTTTAGTACACTTAACACACGTACGCTCCATGTGTTATCTACAATCGCTTATCACTTAAAAGTAGAGTTCTGTAGTATCGATCTGCGATCAGAGTGTTCCGTATAGATCACAAGAAATATCGCAGAGTCAGCAGTTACTTAGATAGCACGTGTTCAGAAAATAGCATGTAGATAGGGAAGATCGGCAACAATAGGCGCATGCGTAGCTGAGATCGACGTCTTCCACCGGAACAGCCAAGAATTAGGTTAGAACAAGCGATGATATTTGCCGCAGAAATGCTTCTAATTAGGTAGCAAGCACCAGAAAGATAATGATAGCACGTGACAAGCAACAAAAACCTGCTAATACCTGCAACAAAATGGCCCGAAGGCGGCTTACGGCAGAAAATAGATTCACTTAAAGCAGGAGCAAAGAGAAGAGACAAGCAATGATACTCACAGAGAGAGAGAGAGAGAGAGAGAGAGAGAGAGAGAGAGAGAGAGAGAGAGAGAGAGAGAGAGAGAGAGAGAGAGAGAGAGAGAGAGAGAGAGAGAGAGAGAGAGAGAGAGAGAGAGAGATTAAATTTATTATGCCCAAGAAAAACTATAGGGCAAATATTAACAATACAAAAAGAAAGCAAAATGTGCATGCTCTCTCTTACACAAATCGGTTAAGTGTAGAGCACAACCAGTAGCTTATTATAACAGTATACGCTGTAAAAGGACTAGAACTAACGCAACTTAAAAATAGGAACAACGTAAGTAGAATAAAACTAAAACTAATACTAAGAATAATAAGACGCTGCACAACTTACAAGCCGATAACAGGGAAAACGCCATCAAAAGCCCCGCACCAGCAATCGATATCATGCAACCTCACCTGCCAACAATACGCCCTGAGAAGACCCTTGAAGGAGACAATTGAGGAAGCAGAGGTAATATTGCCTGGAAGAGAATGCCAAAAGTAAATAGATGAAAGATGAAAAGAGTTTCTATAGGTGGTAGTTCTATGGGAAGGAATATGAAAGGTTTGGGATGCATCAAGACGACGATCAGATCTCCTCAATAGCGGATCAAGCAAAGCGAAATTGTCACGCAGATACGAGGGAGAGTGCATGCGAAGAATGCGAAACATTTGACAGCCAAGAAAGTATAACCTCCTGTTTTCGACTGTAAGCCACCCCAATTGTCGCCTGAACGGAGCAATATGTTCGTCACGCTTGAGATCAAATATAAAGCGAATGCAACAATTCACAAGTCTCTGTAATATGGTGTTCAATTCTCCAGTCAAACCGTGATAGACTAGGCAGCAGTAGTCAATGTGCGGCATAATTAAAGCTAATACCAGCCTTATCCTTAACCTAGTGGACAAGGAGTTTTTGTTAAACTTAAGCTTGTACAAAGAATAATGCACTTTTTGAGAGACATGCAAGATATGTTTTTTCCAAGATAGGTTAGTCGTAAAAATTACGCCCAAATTCTTAGCTTCGTTAACAAAGGGTAAAGGCGTATGGTTTACAATAATAGGAGGTAGACAATGGAGGTCAATATCATTGACATAAGCCTGACTACCAAAAATAAGTACCTTTGATTTTGCAGGATTGAGCTTAAGACCATTCAACGTAGCATAATCAAAAATAGCATTCGCATCCCTTGAAATCAACTCAAGACCATGAAGAATGTCGGCGCGAGTACATTGTAGATATATTTGTACATCATCAGCGAATATCATATGATAAACAAAAGACAGGAATCCACCTATATCATTGATATAAAGAGCAAATAAAAGTGGGCCAAGTACAGAGCCCTGAGGGACACCAGTCGACGTGAAAAGCCACTCAGAAAAGTTACCCTCATTATCGAACACAGCTTGAGAGCGGCCAGTCAGGTAAGAAAAAATCCACGCGAGAACCTCATCAGAAAAACCGATTTCTTTCAGTTTGATAAGCAAACGAAGATGTGGGACCGTGTCAAACGCTTTACTAAAGTCGAACAGAATCATGATTGTAATGAGTCTTTTATCAATTCCCATTCTAATGTCATCACAGACACGTAAAAGAGCAGATTGCGTATTGAAACCGGAACGATACGCAGACTGTCTGGGATTAAGCAGGTTATGTTCATTCAAATAGTCAGTGATTTGTGAGGCCACCATGCGTTCAAGAATTTTTGACATTTCAGGAAGGTTAGCAATAGGTCGCGTATCAGACGGTGACAGTGGAGTGCGAATCTTTGAGAGTGGGCGAATCAACGCACGTTTCCATGATGAAGGAAATATGGAAGCTTCAAGTGAACGATTAAAAAGAGGAATGAGCCACTGAGAAATAACGGGCCAAGCAATGCGAAGAACATAAAGCGGGATGCCATCATAGCCAGACGCGTAGGAGTGAAGAGGTCCATTAAAGATGAGCTTATAAACCGAGTCAAGCTGTATAGTAGAGAAAACAAATTCAGGACGTTGAAAAGTACAAGAAACTGAGGTGATGGCAGAGATAAAGTCAGCATATGTGCAAGGCAATAACGTACCAGACACAGAGACATAGTAAGAGTTAAGTTGATCAGGTGTGAAAAAGCGGAGAGGAGAAACAGACGTAGATTTAACCAGTCCCAAACGAGCAAGTTCTCTCCACATTTTAGCAGAATCAGTAATATTGGCAAGGGAAGCCAAGTGAAACTTACTTTTAGCACGTTTTATGTCATTGTTAAGCTGGTTGCGAAAATGACGGTATCTAGCATAGCCCAGTAGACTGCTTGAACGCCTGGCCTGCTTGTACAACTGATTGCGAGTACGGAGCCGGGATCTCAGTTCGTCCGTAAGCCATCGAACAGGAGGCTTCCTGATCACGGATGCACGAGCAGGAGCAAATACATCAAGTGCTTCAAGTAAGGTACCAGACAGCCAGGCGCAAAGCTCGTCAACATTAGAAGGGAAGCCAGCCAGAGTCTGAACGTTGACAGCAATAGCATCAAGATGTTCAAGGAACGCAGAGGCGTCAATGCTCCTGTAACCACGTCGCAGAATAGATTGATCCAAGTCAAGCTTACGATCAAGTGAGTACGACAATTCAAGTAAATCATGACCTGCGATGAATGGACTCAAGGATTTGGCATATGCAAGAACCTTATCACTATCATCAACAACTAGAACATCCAGCCACGAGTCAGAAGTAGCTGTATGAAAAGTAGCATCAGAGTTGACGATGGTCAAGGATAAGCCAGACATTAGCTCGCGCAAGTAGTTCGCCTCATAACAGTCGGTCAAAAGATTGCAATTTAGATCGCCGCCAATTATAATATTTTTATATATATGAGAGACACCAGTAAGTGATTCAACAAATTCATTTAAAAGAGTGCCCTTAGGTCTCCTATATACTGACACGAACAACACTGCTTCATCACTCGGCAACCGAATTTCAATCATAATATATTCCGGAGCATTAAACTCAATCCCGATAGAGGTTGCAATTAACCTGATTTTTAATGAATCATGCACGTAGCAAGCAACGCCGCCGCCCACACGCCCCACCCGGTCATGACGAACCAGAAAGTAGCCATCCAAAGCCACAAAATCGTCCGACACACCCGCATGAAGCCACGTTTCAGATACAGAAATTATGTGATGAGAATTAGTACTAAAATGTAAGCGAATAAAGTCGATATGCCCACGAAGGGAATTGGCGTTAAACTGCGCAATGCGAAGCAAAGAAGGATTACATGCAGAGTCATGTCGGACGATCGAAGGCAACGGACGAGCCAGCGAGACGCGTCAGAC
This sequence comes from Temnothorax nylanderi, assembly GCF_030848795.1. Lineage (NCBI taxonomy): Eukaryota > Metazoa > Arthropoda > Insecta > Hymenoptera > Formicidae > Temnothorax > Temnothorax nylanderi. The sequence continues at coordinate 119,861 of NW_027249580.1, read as the reverse complement.
TAGTTTAGCGAGATCAGCATCAGAGTCAATGCAGATAATGGGCTGTCCGTCGGAAGACCTTACGCATATATAGCCATTTTTAACCCAGACGAACTTATAAGCGTTCTCCCTGGCAATACGCTTGACTCGCTGTAGCAAGTCATACGTGCACTTAGGGAGCAGTACATTTACGTATACATATCGATCGGAACCAGCATCACATATATCACGCTGTTTGAGAGCACCCTTTTCACGCTTTTTAGAAATTATTGCATCACACACAGTACTAGAAGCAAGAGTGACAATCATTGAACTCGACGCTGCAGTCACCTTGGAACTGCCCTGAGTAGCAGCCGGTACTCTGTTGACCATTCTCACGCCAAGAACATGACTAGCCAAGTGAGGTACATTTAATGCTGCGAGCACATTTTCAGAGAGTTTCACAGGAGTAATGGATGTCGTCGACGGCAAGCCGGAAACAATAAGTTCATTACACAAATGAGCGTCGTGAGCTGGCCGAGCAGACTTCAGTTCATGGATCTCACGAACGAGATTAGCATTGTCTAACTCTAATTGCGCGATACGCCGACTATTTTCAGCTACAGTATCAGTAAGACGATTTAAGTGACTAAGTTTGTCACTGATTTCTTTATTAGTGCGTTGCTGACTGTCAATAAACACAGACAGCTTCGAATCTGACTTTTCCATGAAAGCAGTCAGCTTCGCATCCGACTTTTCCATGAAAGCAGTCAGCCTCGCATCCGACTTATCCATCCGCTCAATCAACTCACGCAAAAGCTCATTCGTAGAGTCATGTGCAGCACCGCTCGCAATATCGCGCGTAATAAGATGCGCATGCGCGTCGGAGTGCGCGGCACCGACAGCAACAGACGCGGCGTCTCCCTGAACGGCAGGAGAAAACGTACGGCGTTCGTCCCTAGTGATCGACATATTCGACAGCTGAAATTTGCAACAGTCACCAGCAGCTCTCGTGACTAAGTACGATTTGACACAACCCGGATGAAACTCCCTAGCGCATACACTACAGGAGACGAATTGACCAGCAATTGTTTTGGTACACTTGATGCATACCCGCTCACGCTGCATGAGTATCGCAGAATAAACTATGTAACTATAAGCTAGTTACAAGAGCGCAAGGTTCGCAACAGTGACACTCGACACAAAATCAAAATCACCACGGGTGTCACGCTATAACCAATCAGGCAAGGCTGCTCATGCAGATCACAGCAGGCACCACTCAGATAGCTGCATGCACACGTCCGACCCGAGGAGAGTAAGCGCAGGAAAAGCAGATCGACCACGCATGCGCAGCAGGAGTCGACGTCTTTCACGGGTAACTCCAAGAATACCACGATGATTCCAAGAACAAGGTTAGGATAAGAATGAAGCTTGTCACGAAAATACTCGGAATTAGGTGGCAATATCCGAGAGAGCGAATGAGGCGCGTGACAAGCAAACAAAAGACTTGCTTAAATCTGCAACAAAAAGGCCCGGAGGCAACTCACGGCAGAAACAGATCAACTCAAAGCAGGAGCAGGAATACAGCGTGACACAACCAATACTTACGAGAGAGAGAGAGAGAGAGAGAGAGAGAGAGAGAGAGAGAGAGAGAGAGAGAGAGAGAGAGAGAGAGAGAGAGAGAAGCTGCTAACCACATCATAGCCCAATAATAAACAGAAAAACGATTCGTCCCGGCTCGCGCGAGTGAAGAATTTTACACACACAATAGAAAAACCATGTACACTCGCCGAATTCTTCTATTGTTTGGATAGAACTCAGCACAACATTCGCTCGAGCCGGGTCCCGGCCGAGCAAAACATTTTTTTGTTTCGAGCGTCTTTTTTTGTAATATCACTGCCCGTATAATATATAACATGTGTGCGAACATACCTGTGAATTGAATGATAGACGCACGATGGAAGTCTCGAAAAATCACAAAACTGCCGCTCTACGTCGTCGCTGAAGTGTCGGAGTCGCGCTTGAGCCACGGTAGCGAACGGACGTTCCCTCTCTCCCGTGTTCCTGCGCAGTGTACATGTGCATTTATTTGCCGATCGACCTTATTCCTTGCGTCGAGCGTGCTTTTAGCAGTGAGCTATTGAGAATATTAATTGCTTCTTGTCTTTTAATACCCGTTTTACGGGCCTATCTTAGTTTTCATATTTATCGACGGTCTCTTGTGCACGTGCAATTACTGATTCGATTCAGTGTTCGCCAGGGAAATGCGTGCGGCTTCAGCCACGTGCTATCCCGCGGCCGACGAAATTAATCAAGGACGACAGAGGACTTCTGTACCCTTAAGTGAGTTCGACAAATTCAATCTGAACCTCAACAGTGAGGCTTATACGTCCCCCTTGCCCGCGGATCGTACCGAGTCGGATGTAATTCGATCCCGCTCTCAGTCTCGCGACCGCGACCGTTTGTCAGATTGTGATATCGACTCAATTAATTCGGATCCCATTAAAGATTCTGATTCAGATCTTGAAATGGGGGGTAAGCGTAACAAAACAAAACATAGTTCCGAGAAACCGAAAAAGACCGTTACATCTCCGTTACGGTCGTTCGACGAAGATCGCTACCAATTAAATATGGCCACATTAGGCAAGATCTCTCAGGCGGTTTCTGATGCAAATCAAAATAACAATGAAGTTAATAATCCCCGCGAAAGCAATGCTATTTTCCCTAACAATGAAAATGTAGAAACTCGCGTAACGGATCCCCCCGTCTCGCCCTTAGTCCATACCGAAACAATGGATTGCGATAATAGAAGGGGTGTCAAGCGACACACCGAGGATGCGGCCCCCCCGAGGGGAGGTAAAGCCAAAGCTCAGATTAATTCCGCTCCTGCTTCTACTTCCGCTTCCAAGAAGCAAAAAAGAGAAGCCAATCGCTATTCATCCACGGATCTTCCCCCCTTTCTTGTGCAATTCCAATACGCGGAATCTAATGCCCCCCCTGATTCTTTGATGATCGCTAAAATTATAAACGGGTCGCTTGGTGAGGAGATAGAGGAGATGCGTACTATAGGCAACAGCAAAATCAGAGCTCAATTTACCACGTTTCAGGCGGCCAACCGTGTTATTGAAAATCCGATTCTCAAACAACATAATCTCATAGCGTTTATCCCTTCATTCAAGATTATGCGCGTTGCGATCGTACGAGGCATTCCTCTCTGTTTTAATGACGACGAACTCGCAAAAAATATCGAATCCTCGGGAAAAATAATATCGGCTCATCGTCTCAACCGACGTGTCAACACAGACGGAGAAAACAAGTTCGAACCCTCAAAAACCGTAATGATTAAGTTCGAAGGACAATTTTTGCCCGCGGAAATTTCAATTTACAAAACTAAACTCAAAGTCGAGCCATATGTACCTCAGGTACAGATCTGTTTCTCTTGTTTTCGCTTCGGACATATTGGCGCAGACTGCCGAAGCAAGCCGCGTTGCAATCGATGTGCGCAATTTGCCCACGCTAAAAAGGAGGACTGTCCCAGAGCTCAACTGCCGCCTCAATGTATTAATTGCAAGGGAGAACATCTCCCCACATTCTCACAATGTCCAGTCTTCGCCAAACAGAAGCATATTGCTACCATCGCGGCCAGGGAAAACATCCCATACCTGCAGGCGCGTGGTAGACTTGATAACAATTATTCCCCTCCCCCAGACTTAAATTCCTCTGACACCTTTCCTTCGCTCTCGTCTAGCCTTGGCAGCGCGGCGAAGAGTATCCGATTCAATCTTTCTCCATCCCCCTCGCTACATAGTTCCCCCTCAGTATCCTCACCCACATACGCGGGCATCCTGCACAGCAGCTCTCCCCCTAGAGACTCAAATCGCAGAAATTCTGACCAATCGTCCACCTTTCGACAACAAAAGCTTAAAGAGGCCCACGAGGCCTGTCTAAACTCTCCTCACGGTAGAATCAGTACGAATGGTAGTCCAGTGTTTTCTTTTGGCAACCCTAACGTAGAAAATTCGTCAAATATTCCCCCGATACACTTAAATATCACTCGCGAAGGTCTCGCACCCCTTATTAAAATCATAATCGACTTAATCTACAAAATGCCTGAATTCTTCCCTGCCATCAAAGAATCGCAACTTTATGAAACGGTGCTACAGATTTGCACCGTAGTTAAATGCTTTTTTGGTTTGTAAATGCGTTCTATGTCCAAATTTAGCATACTACATTGGAATTGCAGGGGAGCAGTACACAAAAAGCCCGATATCGAAAAACTTTGTGAAAAGTTCGACATAATTTTCCTTTCAGAGACCCTCCTTAAACCTCAACATTCCTTTTCCTTCTTTGGCTTTAACGTGGTACGAAACGATTCAGAGGCAGGTCGGCGCGGAGTTGCCGTGCTTATCCGTCAATCCATCACCTTCTCGACCATCAACCTTGATCGCATTCTTAACTCTGATGCAAGCATTGAGGCTATCGGAATAAAGATATTTGTTGACGGCGCCAGCACGGCGCTGTTTGGTGTCTACCGGCACCCGGGAGGCCCATGCTTCCAAAACACCTGGTCTAAATTTTTTAACTTGGCAAACTCTTTCTCGCATTCACTCCTCATTGGGGATCTTAATGCTCACCACTCTTTTTGGGGCGCGCCGGTAGCTAATCCAGCTGGCAAAGTAATCATGGACTTACTTGATCGATTTCCTTTCATCCTCCTTAACCCCATGACGCCGACCTTCATTCCCCCTCCTGGCATCACTCCCTCCCTAATCGACTTAGTCATAGCATCCTCGAGCCTTGCTCCCTTATTGGGGGTTAACATACTGGAGGATACCCACGGCAGCGACCATAGGCCAATTGAAATCGCTGTTAATTCTAAGATCAAAACAAAGAATATTTTCTCTCATAAATGCAAATTCACTCGTGAGCAATTCAACCAATTCTCCCGCATGCTCGAGATACATGCGAATGATATAGAGTCCAGCGTGCTCGAGATCCCGGATAATGATCCACTGAACCAGTATAAAGTTTTCACCTCTCATCTTCAAGAATGCATAAATGTCTTCTCTCCTCCAGTAGATAACTCACAATCTGACCGTTACAGTAATCTCAACAAACCTAACAATAAACCCCCTCCCTCTCCCTGGTGGAATGAGGACTGCTCTGTGTCTCTTCGGGCAAGAAAAATAGCGTGTAAAACGTACAGGAAGAACCCCACTGTTGCTAATTTCCAGACCTACCGCAAACAAGTCACTGACACCAGAAGGATTCTGAGGACCGCCAAACGAGAGGGATGGAAAAAATACTGTAATTCTCTCGATTTCAAAACCTCCACCCCCTCCATCTGGAAAATGATTAAAAGATTTCGCAATAGAAAGTTGGCCCCCAAAACAGACGCTCATCCTATCAATCAGGAAGACATCGATGCCACAACCGCCAATATCTGCCCGCCGGCTTGCTCAGAGGAGAAAAGTAACTTGGCGAAGAACATTTGTCCGGACGCTAACAATCCTCTAAATTGGCTTGACTCTCCCTTCACGTACAGCGAATTCCACCACGCATTAAATACCTCTAAAAGTAACTCAAGTCCTGGTATAGATCGTATAGATTACAAAATCTTAAAATCTCTCCCCATTTCACTCAAAAAGTTGCTACTTCGGATTCTCAATAATATTTTTATTGAAGGTGTTTTTCCGGAACACTGGTCCCACTCCCTGGTATACCTCATTCCTAAGCCTCATGGCAAAGGCGTGCGCCCTATAGCCCTCACTTCCTGCTTCCTAAAACTTCTTGAAAAAATGATACTCAATCGAATTCACTGGTGTGTGGAGTCCGGCTCCAATCCCCTGATCCCGGAACATCAATTTGGGTTTCGTAAGTTTCGCTCATGCTCAGACAATCTCACTATTCTTGTCTCCGAAATCCACAAAAACAACCTTCTCGGCAAAGCTACAGCTGCACTGTTTATAGACATCAGAGCAGCCTTCGACAACGTTATCCCTAGCATTCTGGTAAACGATCTTTTACAAGAAGGATTCCCTGGCCAAACCAGTCAATTCATACAAAACCTAATTGCGGAGAGAATTGTACAATTCGTAATTGAAGGCCGGTTATCATCCCCCCGAATATCACGTAAGGGAACGCCCCAAGGATCCGTCCTCAGCCCCTTTTTGTTCAACTTTTATCTTAAGGATATTGCAGCCTATCTAAGTCAGCATGTTAAGATTCTACAATTTGCGGATGACATTGTTATTTATGCCTCGGCTAGGCGAATAAATAAGATCATCAGATGGCTTGAGTCCACCATCAATAATATCAACAAATACCTACGTGGCCGTGGTTTGGAAATATCGCCTACGAAAACTCAGCTTATGATATTTTCACCTAAAAAGGTACCCAACGTTGAGCATCATAAGATCCAAATTGATGAAGATATTATATCTCCTACAAAATCGGTAAGGTTCCTAGGAGTGGTCCTGGATCCTAAACTCTCTGGCGAACTCCACATGAACGCAGTCATCGACAAAGCCAGAAAAATCGCCGATGTCATCTCTGCACTTAGAGAGGTGTGGTGGGGATCACACCCCCAATTACTTCTCAACATCTATCGAGCGGTGTTGAGAGGCTCTATAGAGTATGCTTCTCATATTTTTGCTCTCAAAGATAGCCCTCGCTTTCATCGCCTCGAAATTATCCAAAACAAAGCTATTCGAGCTTGCCTGGGGTATAGAATATCAACCCCCATAAACACCATGTTTGCCGAAGCCAAAGAACCCCCCCTCAAACTCCGCCTCCAATACCTCGCATCCAAATATCTTATCAAAACTCTATCAATTACCAATCACCCGGTAACGGAAGCGTTGTACCAACTGGCTCTCGATAGTCGAGATAATCCAGAACACGCTGAGTACTGCCACAAAAAATTTCCATTGTTCAGCCTATTCACACGCATTCGGGCTCTCCAACCATCACTTCATACAGCTGTTGCCCCCTCCCCCTATCAAAACTCCTTTCAATCCATATTATATGCCCCCCCCCCCTGTACCGACCAGCCCCTGACCTTCTCGAGCTCTTCGACCGAGTTCCTGCATCCTCAGTACAAGGATTGTTCATGGACGCATTTAGATCAGTTATGGAGGAGTCTATTGTTATTTACACCGACGGCTCTAAGACCGACCCCGGTAGTTGGGTCGGAGCCTCATGCTACTCCCCCCAGCTACAGAGAAGCCTCATGTTCAAACTCCCCTCACGTGCGTCTGTCTATACGGCAGAAGCATGGGCTATTTATAATGCAGTACTTCTTTCCTTGGATTTAAATCGAACCAAATATACAATAGTTTCAGATTCAAAAAGCGTACTGGATGCCCTAGGAAACCCGGTTACGTGCCGCTCAAATTATTTGATTCCACTCATTAAAACTAAATTAATTGCGTCACAGGAGCGTGGTAAAACTATACAATTTATTTGGATCCCATCTCACAAGGGCATCAGTGGTAATGAAAAGGCAGACGAACTCGCTAAAAAGGCCATTCGCTACGGTCAAGAACCCCCCATTTTCAAACTCCCTCACTCGGATCTGTTTATCGAACAAAAAGAGAGACTATCAGTAGAATTCCACAATTATCTTTTTAAAAGAGCTTTGCACAAAGGTAATCACTTCTTTCGAACGATTTATGTCAACACTCCTAAACCGTGGTATTACAAACTTAATTTAAAGCGAGACGCGATAGTCGCGGTCTCACGACTGAGAGCGAATCACTACAGTCTAAATCATAGCCTCTTCAGGAAAAATATCATTGACGACGCTTCGTGCGCTTGCGGGGATCCCTCGCAAGATATAAATCACATTATCTTTCATTGTCCTCTGACGTCTAATCAGGCCGCTGGTCTCCGGCGAGTGGTTGAATCCCTCGCGGGCCCGCACTGCGATGATTTCCTCACGATATTAAAAAAACCTACAATTAAGATTTGCAGACTCATTATGGCATTCTGCAAATCAACGGACTTGAATTTGTAAATTCGCGCGCTTGCGCGCACATCTACAACTCCTGAAATCCCCCTTCCCTTGTCTCGGTCCCCCTCCTAGCGTTCTACTCAAGACAGCGTCTCAATCAAATATAGTAGCGCACCTCTCAGTTGCCTAAGAGTTGACTATACAAACAGCGGCAAAAGCTGGCCATATTGTCCTCGTACTAGAGGCAGGAGCCAATATAAACCTAAGAAGAAGAAGAAGAAGAAGTCGCTGAAGTGTCCAACGGCGACGATCGGCAGAAATCGACGTCGGAGTGCGGTGGTGCTGAAAGCTCGTTTGAGTTTCCGCAGAGACGGAAGCTAGGCGGTTTACAGTTGATGTCGAAGCTGAGTCTGCTGGCCGATGAGCGAACCAGCGACTTCTGCAGTCGCGAGACCACGCCGAGCAAATTCCGCGATTTACTTGGATAATCTAAAATATAATATCTGACTATTAACACCGCCTATACATAACTAAGTTTTAAGGATACCACGTTTTCATGCATATTACGTCGGTACACATGGGAACGTGGTATCATTAAAATCGATGCATATAACTTCTATATAGGTTATTTCGAATTGATTGTAACACACATTTCGATTGCAATATTAATGTATAATATATAATATGTGTGCAAACGTACCTGTGAATTGAAAGAAAGACACCACGACGAAAGTACTCGAAAATTCACCAAGTATGCAATGCTGCCTTCCCGCTTCCGTGCACTCGTATAACGTAACCGCGAAATGGCGCGAAGTACCGCGAAATGGCGCGAAGTATCGTGAACTAGATATGGCTCTGGTCCACAGGACGCGGCGACGCGACGCGGCGACGCGATGCGGCAACGCGGTAACCAATCACCATCTGCCTTTCCGTACTACTTTCGGAAGTAGAATGATTGATTGGTTACCGCGGCGACGTCCTGTGGGCCAGAGCCAATAACCGTACCGACCGACCAACGCATGTTTGCTCGCAGCGATCTGGCGGTAGAATCAAACTATAGAAGGTTGCGTCCTATGGCATAAGTTTCTTGCGTAACACCTAATCAATCAAAAGCATTCTTAAGGTGCGATTTCACGATGACGCTCGACGCTGGATTCGAGCGTCAAATCTGGTCACGTGATAGATTTCTTAATTTCCGCGTCGAGTGAAAAAAGCTAAACTGTGTTTAGCTTTGACGCTCGACGCTCATTTCAGTCAATCCAGTGGTTAGGTTATATTCCGCTTCCCTCTGAATCTATCACGTGACCAGATTTGACGCTCGAATCCAGCGTCGAGCGTCATCGTGAAATCGCACCTTTTAATATGACTAGAAATACCAGCCTAGAATTTATTAAAAGAAATTAAAAGAAATATTAAACGTCACAGTTTATTGGTTACACACTGTTCAGACAAATATGCACATGTGATAGGACTCCACGCTAGAAAGAAAAAAAATGTTATTACAAAAAATTTATCCTTTATTAAACAAAATTATCATGAGATGGTTTTTTATTACTTATAACTTATTTATTTGGATTTGAAAATTTTTTTTTCACAACAGTGGAGTTCAATTACTTGAGGTATATATTTTGTTAAAATAAAAAAATGTGTTTTAAAGTAGTACACTAGAAAAAAATATTTATATACGAATAAATAAATTCTTAGAAACTATCTAATGAAAAATTATCTTAAATATAGTAAAATTTTCTCAATGAGCAAGAAATACTTTGATCAAAAAAATTTTACTTTATTCAATAAAATGATTCCTTACGTAGCTTTTACGAACTTATTTATTTTGATTATTTATTAACAATAATATGTAATCTTTATAATAAAGAAAATTAGATTTTTTTACTTTAAAAAGATAATTTACATTATTTAATAAATAACATTCTATATCTCATAAAATTATTACTTAAATGTAGAAAATCTAATAATTTGAAATAAAATATACTTATTATTAGTGTAAAACATATACATAAAACTGTGTTTCCTATGGACCGACAGTGTGTCTCTGTGCGAGAGAGAAAAGGAACAGAGTCCCATTCGTCTGCAATATGCATGCGTCGGTATCGTACATTTGTATTTAAATTGAATGAATATTTACTTCAATGAAAAACATAATTTAAGTAAACATATTTATTTTGGTTTAAAAAAATATTTCCTTGGTAGATGCCATCTAAGAAGTAATTTTCTTCAAGAAAGTAAAATTTTGTCATTAAGAAAAGGAAACGTTATAACCCACAAAGGTCATACTTTATTCAAGAAAACGATTTATTACATGGCTCTTAAGAAATATTTCATTGGATTTAAATATATTATTTTCTTGGCGCATAGATTTTAAATATTACACTCTTTCTTAAAAAAATGTTACTGCATAGAAAAAAATTATTTTCTTGTTTAAGAAAATAAATGTTTACTTATAACAAGATATAAGTGTCAAAGAGCATATAAATTTCAACTAAAAAAATTGTCATTTTAATTCTAGAAAACATTTTCTAAGATGCAATTTTTAAAGTGAAGAAAGTTAGATTTCTCATCTTGAAATAACAGTTTACTTTGTTTAATAAATAATAGTCTGTATTTCATGAAATCTTTACTTAAATGTAAAAAATGTAATGACTTAAAATAATTTATTTAATACAATACACATATTTACTTGGAATTAGATATTTTTATTTAAATAGAATGAATATTTACTTCAATCAAAAAAAATAATTTTAAGTAAATGTATTTACTTCGTTTAAAAAATTTTTTCTCTCAGTGTACAAACTGAGGGTTCACGCACCGTCTCACTTTGTCCTACACAAGTTCCACACCTGTATCTCATCAGATTTTGCGAGATCTATAGTTCTACAACATTTCTATAAAGAGTTCTGCCATATAAAAGCAAAAAAATTAATTATAAGGTACTAAAAAAAATTACAATGTAACGAGTGTACCGAGTTGAGACGCCAGTTGAAATCTCGGAATTCCGGTTTATGTAAAATATTTTTCGAGTAGTTCTGAGCATATTAAAGCATTTTCTAAAGAGTTCCGAGCGTTAGAATCTTTGTGTTATATTTTAAAAAATTAATATTAACCGAAAAATAATCATGACGGAAAACGATGAGACGCTGTGCGAAATCTCGGAGTTCCGGTTCATATAAAATATTTTTCGAGTAGTTCTGAGCATATAGAAGCATTTTCTAAAGAGTTCCCGGCACTAGCAATGTTGTATAATTTTAAATAAATTAATAACGCTCGAAAGTCAGGAATTTATCGAAAATGGGTGAGACGCTGTCCGTATTTCGACAGTTCTGCGAGTTCTATTACAATTTTCGTGTAGTTCTGAACGTGTTCTAACGTTTTCTAAAGAGTTCTGGCGATAAGCGTTATTTAATCATTTTTTAAATAATTTTTATCGCCCGAGAAAGACGCATTTACGGGTATATGGGTGAGACGCTCGATAAATTCCTGATTTTCGTTATTAATTTATTTAAAAATTATACAACATTGCCAATGCTCGGAACTCTTTAGAAATTGCTTCAATATACTTAGAACTATACGAAAAATATTTTATATAAGCCAGAACTCCGACATTTCCTACAGCGTCTCACCCATATACCCGTAAATGCGTCTTTCTCGGGCGATAAAAATTATTTAAAAAATGATTAAATAACGCTTATCGCCAGAAGTCTGTAGAAAACGTTAGAACACGTTCAGAACTACACGAAAATTGTAATAGAACTCGCAGAACTGTCGAAATACGGACAGCGTCTCACCCATTTTCGATAAATTCCTGACTTTCGAGCGTTATTAATTTATTTAAAATTATACAACATTGCTAGTGCCGGGAACTCTTTAGAAAATGCTTCTATATGCTCAGAACTACTCGAAAAATATTTTATATGAACCGCCCCTCCGAGATTTCGCACAGCGTCTCATCGTTTTCCGTCATGATTACTTTTCGGTTAATATTAATTTTTTAAAATATAACACAAAGATTCTAACGCTCGGAACTCTTTAGAAAATGCTTTAATATGCTCAGAGCTACTCGAAAAATATTTTACATAAACCGGAACTCCGAGATTTCAACTGGCGTCTCAACTCGGTACACTCGTTACATTGTAATTTTTTTTAGTACCTTATAATTAATTTTTTTGCTTTTATATGGCAGAACTTTTTATAGAACTGTTATAGAACTATAGATCTCGCAAAATCTGATGAGATACAGGTGTGGAACTTGTGTAGGACAAAGTGAGACGGTGCGTGAACCTATAATAGCGTCTCAGTTTGTACTGGCGCGTTTTTTGGCTTTAATGGCCAGAACTATTTGTTTAAACTATCAGGAACTCTAGAACTATTGAAAAGGAAGTCAGAACTCTCAATAATTTGTGTTTCCGCAAAATGAGACGCTAGCTTCACACACACGATGTAGACACTTAGCTTTGGGGAAGCAGAAAAACCGGAAATTGTGTAAAATCGACCTCGAATTGTGTAAGATACGACATCCCGAAAGATATCAGTCGATATGTGAAAAATATATTTCTTAATTAAATTAATAAATTAAAATTTAAGAAATTAATAATAAAATAAAAATTAATTTTATAAACTAAAATTAAAAATATTAGATATTAATTAAAATTTAAAGAAAAATTAAAATTATAATCAATAATTTTATAAACTATAAATTAAAAATATTTTTGTAACATTCTTTGCGGTGTGTGTGGAGATGGGTATAGTATCGGTTTTGTTAAATATTGATTATCAATTTAATTATGTGATTGTACGTTTCAGTTTCAGACTGCATTTCAAGATTGAAAGTACGGCGCGTGTAGTTGACGAAGCGAAAGAATATACTTTTAAAATTCACACAAAAAATTGTTACTATATAGGTGAACAAAATTCAGCCTGACCATATTTGGCAGTTTAATTTGATGAAAATATTAATTTTATGAAATTACCAGGAAAATTACATAAAAGTTTATTTGAAATTTTAATTGATATACAAACATGAAACTTATTTCCTACACAGTATAAATAATAAATATAATTAATTGAATAAGTTTATTAAAGTAGCATCGCGAATTAAAATATTGATCCTTTATTTGTTCTTAAAAGAAATTTCTTATGTCATTTATGATTAAAAATATATAATTGATGCATGATTATTAACACCGAGATTAACACAGAATCCTATTGCGTCAAAAAGTTGCAACTATATACATATACCATTCAGAATTTATGAATTATTTTTTAATTATGTATTCAAAGTTAAGGGTTTTTTTTAAATAACCGCAATATTAATCGGATGGCAAAGTTAATTAAAAATAGCGGATATTAAAAATAAAAATGATAGAATTTTTACTTTTGACATCCCGCCGCTATATGGCTTCGACATTTTGAATTTATCAACTGAATTTAACATCAGATTAATATTTATAGCAACCTAAAAAACTCTTAAGTTTGAATAACAAAAAAAATTTCATAGTTTCTTAATTAATGGTCTATGTAAGTCGCAACTTTGATGCAATAGACTCTATGTTAATCATCAATATCTTTTTAACTACAATTGACATAACAAATTTCTAAGGGCTGAAAGTCCTAACAATTAACATACTTAATTTTGATTGCAATATAACTTCTCTAACACGTCACGCGGAGTTCTCGGCTTAGAGATCAGTGCTCTGATTCTATAACTATTAACAACAATTCGTTATCATTATATTGTCGTTGCGCAGCTTTTTTATCATATATTATTATATCTGCACAACGATAATATAACGATGATAACGAAACTGTGTTATAAGAGTTACAGAAAATAGCCTTAACGACGCGACTTATCGACTGTTAGCGACTTCGTCCGAAAATGACCCGCTTGATCTTAAGAACGTAGTTACTGCATTGGCCGCTACACGGTATGGCGCTGAAACCAGTGAGAAATGCTGGTCTCGTCTCAACCCGGACCTTTGGCTATCTGTCTATTAATCTGTGAAGCCCCGGACACACACTTTTTCGTAACAGTAACAGTAAAGTTTCGACCAATCGCGTTGCTCGATTCGGGAACGTATGGCCGTACGTTCCCGATTCAAGCAACGCGATTGGTCGAAACTTTACTGTTACTGTTACGAAAAAGTGTGTGTCCGGGCCCTGACGTAAGTCCGTATCTACAATAGCGGTAGTAAGCCTCAAGCCGTAAGAAATTGACCAATTACAGACGAATGTGAGGAGAATAATCGACTGTGATTGGTCAATTTCTTACATCTTGAGGCTTACTACAGCTATTGTAGATACGGACTAATAGTTCATCAAAACGAGAAACGTGCTTAAGGGGATCCTAAAGCCGTCTGGGTAATTATTTAGTTTAGGAGCCTCACCTCAAATATCGATGAAATTATGCTCAATCGACGCGTTTTTGCACGAAACGAAAGAATCTGGCAAAAAAAGTGTCGCTCTACCCCGCGACGCGAGATATTAAACGTTAAAGTTGACAGGAATCAGGTTATGATTCCCGTCATACCGACGAGATGTAGCAACACTGAACATGCCCTGCGGCCACATACGCATGCTCAGTGGCCGCACGCGCATGCAAAACTGCGCCAACTTTAAATATACACAGCTGAGAGGAAGCGCAATATTGAGTATAGATTTCGATATTTAAATCATGAGGTAATTCTTTCAATATTTATTGATAACTATAGCAAACAAGTATATTGTTTTTTATTCTTTGTAGCATATGGGACAAATGCGACGCAGCCGTGTGTACAGTTACAGCGTTTTTCCATAGAGAAATGTTAGATCAATATGAATCCAATAAATAATTAAAATTGAATGTATTATTTTGAAGTTGTAATTTTCATTAAAGCAGATATTTTGTATTTAACTATTTAAAGCGCGTCACTAACCTATATAGGTTAGTGACGCGCTTTAAACACTTAAATACTTTTAAAACGCGTCATTTAACCTATGTAGGTTAGTGACGCGCTTTAAACAGTTAAATACTTTTAAAGCGTGTCATCTAACCTATGTAGGTTAGTGACGCGCTTTAAACAGTTAAATACTTTTAAAGCGCGTCACTAACCTACATAGGTTAGATGACGCGCTTTAAACAGTTAAATACAAAATATCTGCTTTAATGAAAATCACAACTTCAAAATAATACATTTAATTTTAATTATTTATTGGATTCATATATTAAGATCTAACATTTCTCTATGGAAAACGCTGAAACTGTACACACGGCTGCGTCGCATTTGTTCCATATGCTACAAAGAATAAAAAACAATATACTTGTTTGCTATAGTTATCAATAAATATTGAAAGAATTACCTCATGATTTAAATATCGAAATCTATACTCAATATTGCGTTTCCTCTCAGCTGTGGATATTAAAGTTGGCGCAGTTTTGCATGCGCGTGCGGCCACTGAGCATGCGCATGTGGCCGCAGGGCATGTTCAGTGTTGTGATATCTCGTCGGTATGACAGGAATCATAACCTGATTCCTGTCAACTTTAACGTTTAATATCTCGCGTCGCAGGGGAGAGCGACACTTTTTTCTGCCAGATTCTTGCGTTTCGTGCAAAAACGCGTCGATTGAGCATAATTACATCGATATTTGAGGTGAGGCCCCTAAACTAAATAATTACCGCCGTCTGTAATACCGACACTTGTTTTAACCTCAACTTGCAAAAACATTCGCTTTATATAAAAATTTTATAATGTATTGTTACAAAAAGACTGTGGCGTCCCTTATGAAAAAGTACACTCAACTTTGATGGTTAACACACAAATTTGGGCGTAAGTTTAGTGTTTGTCATAAAAGTTAAGTGTCAACACTTAAATTTAGGTGTAGATTGAGTGTTGACCATTAAGGTTTAGGTAAATTGTGGGTTTAATCCTCAATGATGAGTGTATATTAGGAGTTTATTCTCAATGATAAGAGTAGGTTGGGGATTGAGCCTCACCCAAGGAGCGCCAATGCGCGTATAACGTGCTTTTAATGCGCGTACAATTGCATTGGCTCCAAAACCACATTAATTGTGTGTTCAAAATGCGCGCATTCAAATGCGTATTTAATGCGTAATTAATGCAAATTGAGCATTTGGTTAAATAAATGACGGGTTTTATAAAATAATTAAATGAGTAGCTTTTGACTTATTATAAAACATTTAAATTTTTAAGTTTTTTCAATTTTGTATATTTTGCAATTTCACACACTTTGAGATATATTATAGTTATCAGGATTTCAGACTTGTGGACCTTAAATTGTTCTTACAAAAAAGTTGCAAGTCGATTGGCTATTGCATAACTTTTAACCAATCAACAAATGCAACGTTTCTGTAAAAGCAGAATTTTCGCATATATTTCTCTTGCGAATGAATTCAAGAATCGAGGCTCGTATCACGCATGCGTCTTGTGTGTGTAGAGGGGAGAAACGCCGTCAGGCGTCAGGCTGTCAGGCCGCGCGTTGTATATCTAGCGGCATTGCGACAGAACGTTCATCAGTCGGCGGTTTATAGATTATTATTCATCGAACAGCTGGCTGCATTAACCTTTTCCCGAAGACAAGTGCCAAAAAGAAAGACGAAGTTAAGTTTATTGTTTGAAAGTCAAACCGAAATTCCGCGTTATTCAGCGCTCGAAATGCGCAGCCCAGCCACGAACGTCGTGAGCCGTAATCACGTGCCTCGAAAAGCGGCTCGCACGCTTATTCGTCGAGGCACCGTGCTTAGCGACAAGATCGCGTGTTCCACGAGTTTACCTTAGACGTAAGGACAAAGAAAGTAAGAAAATAAAGTCACTTTCTCCGCGAGGGGCGGAATGCCTATCCCCGTTTGCACGACGCGACCGCCGAATCGAGTGCGAAGCAACCAGAATCTGTCGAATCGTCGGCTCGTTCGTACCAAAGCCCACGAGAATCAAAACCGCTCGTAGCCGAGAAACTTAGTACACCGCTATTAAACGAATTGTGTTAACGTGTCCATGGTAGGCTGTAACTTGGACGCAGACGCCCGCATCCCTATCGTCCGCGGTCGCGGGCATTCGATCTACCCGCGATCAAGAGTTCCGACGGCAAGATCTCCGATAATCGGTTTACTCCGACACAGCCGTGTCAGACGGACGGATATTTGTACGCGTGGTGCGTCGAGCGTCATTTCGCTCCATTTGGTGGACGGAATAAACGTTTTTTTTTTTGTTCTGTGAAGTGCGAGTTTAAGTTTCTTCCCGCTCCATATCCTTAAGCGAGACTCTAAGCTCGCGCCACCGATTGTCTTCGCGCTCATCTCTGAGCGAATCCCGGCAACGCAATCGGGACGATCTCTTCGAGATCGCCTCCCGAACATTTATTGATCAAAGCAGACATGAAGCCGGTTGAAAAAAGGTTAAAATTTATAGTTAAACGACCCATCCACGTACGAGTTTGGCTCGCAAGTCCGGCTCGGCGAGCTTGATTTGCGAGCCGGACTCGAACGTTTTTCACCACATTCGCACATGAAAGGAAAATGTGCGAACTTGGCTCGTCTGACGCCGAGTCCGGCTCGTGACATCCTATCCACGAACAAATAGAAACAGAGCTAAGCCGAACTTGCGAGCCAAACTCGTATGTGACGTGGATGTGAGTCACCTCCAAGGAATTCGGCCAAAAGAGTACTTTCTTTCGAATGTTCACCTAGACATCACAACATCTCTCCACCAGAACACCTCAAACAACAGTATGAGAGGTCAAACAACAATACGAGAGGTAATACTAAATGCAGTCATCACCCTGGTTGGATTTTCTTCATCAAATTTTTAATAATTGTATTCTCTCTTATGTGTTCCTTGCAGTAATGCCCACTCAAAGAATCCAAGGCAATTTTTACCATGTTCAAACTCCTGCTTCCATGAGTCGCGAGCAATCATATCCGTTTGATGGTATGAGTTAGGGCCGTTCTACACAATACGTCGCGAAAAATGGCAACTGCTAGTTGAAAAGTGTTATTTCTGATTGCCAAATTGCCAGTTGCTGTCGCTAACAAAGTTAAAAGTTTGTAAACTCTCTTTTGACAACCGCAACTGACAAGCACAACCGGAAATAACACTTTTCAACTAACAGTTGCCATCATTTGCGACGTATTGGCCCTTAATACTGTAAATTACTTTCATTCTTCTTGATACTTCTTTTGCATCGCAGTGTTTACTTGCAATGCATTGTAAACTATGTGGACAAAACATTTATCAAAACTTTTTTGTTTGAAATTTTTTAGGGATAAAGAGAACCTTTCAAGAAATCATTAAGAACCAAGAAGAAATAAAAGCCAAATTAAGAAATCATGACGCAATGCTGGAGAATATTCTGATACATGTAGGAAATGATGATTCTGAGCAGTTAACGAAGCCACAAGGATGGCCAGATATCTTTCCTCTAACTGATGTTGAAGCCTTCTTGAAGTTTGAGTCTTTCCTCGAGAAAAAGATAAATTTTTCTTTCACTGTATTTTTAAAAAATTTTTTTTTGGTTGTTTTATTTATTTTCTATGGTCTGTATCTATTATTGAACATGTTCATACATTGCAGCTAAAATATCTTTCAATAAAGTGCTACACCTTAATCATTAACAATTATGTACAGCCCTTGCTTAGCACAAAAATTTTTTAGCATGAAAATTTTATTTCAGTTTTTCAGTTTTTTATATGAATTAATTTTATACAAATTGAATTTTAAATACATAAATGATTCCACTAACTATCTTTGTTTTTATTTCTGTTTAAAGCATCAACGTGTAGATCCACGTGTAGACCCTTAGATCCCGTATAGGGTAAGCAAGCTAGTGGAGTTTTGGTTGTCCACAGTGAACTCGGTACTATAATGGAATGCTCACTGCAATGTTTAGAAGCTCGGGACGAAGAAAAAAGGGATAGGTTGTTCAGCATCCATTTCTTTCTCTATCAAAACAGAGAAAGAAACGGACACTGACCAACCTATCCCTTTTTTCTTCGTCCCCAGCTTCTAAACATTGCAGTGAGCATTCCATTATAGTACAGAGTTCATTGATTGCCCGATTGAGCCTCCTCGATCAATGAGCGTAGGTGCTTTTTGATATGCGCTGCCATAATGTGCATTAAATGCGTATTTAATGCGGGACAAATATGCGCTTTAAATGTGCATTTACAATCCGCATTTAATGCAAATTTTAATGTACATTCCCCGTTGAAAAGATCCAGATGGAAATCCAGATGGTTATCTACATGGATAACTAGATAAAAATATATGTGGATTCCTATGGATTTCGGATAGTTTTGTATGGATTTCCTATGGTTATCCAGATGGAAAACCGTACTGAAAAGGTGCATATGGAGATTCATATGGTTATATATATGGCTAACCATATAGATTTCCATCTGTATCCCAGGTCGGATTTGTATGGTTTTCCACATGGTTATCCACATGTATAACCAGCTGCATTTTTTGGATGGCACTTTATATGGTTTTTCACATGGTTTCCATATAATTTCTCATATAATTTTCCACATGGTTTTCTATATCGTTTTTTGACAAAACAATTCACTATTATCAACGTTTTTTTTTAAATAAAATCCAGGTTATTACATAAATATTGTCAAAATCCACATGGATTGTTACAAAAAGTAAATAATTATCTACAATTCTTTTACAAAATCCAGATAGACTTCCGTGTAGATTTTGACAAAATTGTGATTGATATCCTGGTGGATTTTATAAAAGTTTTATATAAAACTTCAGGTGGATTTTGATAAAAGCTAGCTATATGAACTTTTTAATCTATTTATATAATATTTATTTAATATTACCTATATAAATATTTATATAATATAAAATTATCAGAGAAGACGTACATTCTTAAAGTTTTATGCTGGATTTATAGAGGCCGTAAAGTGATAACTTGTGCCGAAAATGTAAAGTTTCGATCAAACACGTCATTCGATTCCGTTGTGCGTAACCACGCATTGGTCGAAATTGTACGCTTTCGGCATAAATTAATGGTTTACGGCCTCTATAAATCCGGCTTCATAGAACATACGTTTTTCTTTCAGATTTGTGTTTTATTGGATAATAAAGTGAAATAATATAAAAACTTGTAAAATATTGATAAGTACGTTTGTTTATTTAAAACAAGAGCTTAAAAAACATAAATAAAATAATTATAAATTTTTGTCAATAAATTTTTTAATAAAAAAAAGTATATTAAATTATAGTATCACGCAAGGTACTTGTGTTTAATATATATATATATATATATATATATATATATATATACATATATATATGTATTAAATATACTAATTTTTCTTATTCTGGATTTGCTAACAACGCTTCCCTTTTTTTTTTAATTTCTTTTCTTGCGATACCTTTTACTTGGTTTATAACCTCCGTTAAGGCAGGATTTTTTTCTCTCTTAACCCATTCATCCAGTTCAATTTTGCGGATGTTCTTATTCCTCTTTTTTTTAATGTAATACCGCATGCATACTAAAATAAACATAATATTTTATTACATTTTTATAAGTACATTTTTATAAGTACAGAGCATTAAGGTGGCTTCAGAGACTTTTAAATACAAGATTTTTAAATAAATTAAAGAACGTTTGTATTATTGATAGAAATAAGTATTCAAAATTTCAAGGAAGGTCAACGACCAAAATTCTGTGAAAATTAATTATAAATTTCGATTATTTTCTATAGGTTGTTATAAGACACTCGATTATTTTACAATAATTAAATTACATTTTAATGTATACAAAAAATAAAACTGAAAAAAGTTGGAAGTGTAAATTATAAGTTACGAGAAATGTAATAGAACATTGAAAATAAAGTTAATGAGCAAGTGAAAAAATTATATGCGTGACATAATATGCGGGAATATCCAGTACATGCATAATAATTATTATTATACATAAAAAGATTTTTATTTAAATTTAACATTAACTATTGTTACTACTAGAAGCACCAGACGTTGGAGCCACCTTAAGAATTACTATTATTATACGAAATTTTACATTCTTACCATCTATAACTTTATCTTTTGCAGGGCTAATCGATGTACATAAATTGCGTCCATTAGGAGTCTTACAATTCTTATCGGTACTAACACATCGACTTAATAACTCAGTGTTGTTATACATGTTTCGCAGCATATTTTTGGCGAACAACCTTTCCGTTTTTGATCGAAGACATTCTGTCCAGTCGTGTACAGTACAAGAAATGCCTTCGGCTAAATAAATCATTTCTATCTGTAAATTATATACACATATTGTCAACATATCGTATTAACATATTATTAATTTTGCTTTTGCAAAAAGGTTTTTACAAAAAATTTTCAAAAAGTATGTAAATATTTAAGGAAATTATCGATTAGGCAAACACAGTTTCTCGATTTTTATAGAACTTGTAACATTTTAGACTTTGATGTCCTTCAGAATGCATTTATCCTTAAAACCCTACTTTAGTAAGTGTGTGTATGTAAGTGTACACACTCTCGAAATCCGAACAAATGAAATGTCACTGACTCAAATCATGCCAGAATTAAGCCTCAGTAAGCTTTTCGAGTGGAAATATTAATCATTCAGATTTAGAGAATATGTCAAAGAAAACAATTTAGAAAATACATCATTCATATACGAACACTCACTAAAGTAGAGTTTAAAAAATGAATGGGAGTGATATTCAGAGTCAAAGTACTTCAAGTTCTAAGAATATTTACCTCTTCCCCATCTTCATCTACTTTTATCCATTTGTCGCCAAATAACATTTTCTCTTCCTTCTTTCCACTATCGTTTGTTCTATTTTTATTCTCTTTTTTTTTCTTTTTCTGTTTCTTTTTCCGAATATGTAGCATCATCTTCCGATTTGCTTCCAAATTGCTTTTTTTCCGTTCTCGCCTTTTTGTTACTCTTTTTTTCTGTTTTCTCGATTTTTCCGTCTTTTTCATCTTCTGATTCTGTATTTTTCCGTTTCCTATTGTCTTTCTTTTCCTTTATCTGTGCATTATTCTATACAATAATTGAAATAAAAGAGGTTATTGAAATAAATAAAAAAGGTCAATTATAATTATGTGAACACTATAGTAGTGTGAGTAGTAAAAATACGTACCATTTTATTCTTTTTTATTTTATTGTTTGTATCACTTTCTTTACAGTTTTCATTTTGTGTTAAACTATTATTAAATAATTGCTTCCTCAAGTGTTTTATACTTTCGTGGGAGGGATAATTTTTACTTTTTTGGGGAGTTACATCCTCATTTATTGGAAAATATGCTGCCTACAAGTTTAATAAAATATTACTTGTAAAAAATAATTGCATTCTGTTTTAAATATATATTAAATATAAAAAATATATTATGGGTATTTTAAATGCATTTATAAACATAAATATGCAGGTTTTATATTGTCCAGATTTCTTTATTAATATATTAACTACTAAAAAGACTTTTACAGTAGAAATTTTTTTCATTTTAAATATAAAATTTTTTTAGTTAATTGAAAAAGTTTGATTATTTTACTTGTGAAAAACCATGGGGTAAAATGGACAATCCTCCTTTACTTAAGTTCAACAAATATGATAATAGCTGAAATATGATTGATTTACGTAGGCCTATACTTTTCCCTGGTGCACTCGTTTCCTTGATGCTCTTTTTTTTATTACACAATTTAAGCTTATCATACAACCTGGTTAAAGCTATTTAATACTATTAAAGTCGACTTTTTATAGTTTGTGATTTGCTGTATAACGTAAAACTCATAATTTTTTAATAAAATGAAACAATTTTTATTTATTTCAATCAAAAAGGAAGACTAAAAAATGAAAAATATTGTAAAAATATTGAGTGAGTATATCAAGTAACTTGATACAAATTTAAGTTAAAAAGTTACGTAGACATATTTTGGACACGTATGAGGTGATAAAAATCCCTTATGATTCAAACAAAGGGATGATTCACTTTTCTTCGAGGTCTACTTTGCCCCATGTTTCCTGCATTAATTAATTATGAATAAACAATTTGGACTTGTAATAATTTGTATACATTATTGTTGTACAATTGTAATTGACTAATGTGCTTTTCAGAAGCATAATGTATTTTGCGCACATATTAACCATTATATAAATAGTATTTCACTTAAAAGAACTTTTTAAGATAAATTTTTAATAAATTAACTTGTTTCAACCATTTTCTGAGTGAATTGTTTATTAAAAATAATTAGTTATTTTTACCTCAATAATCGAATCATTCTTGCATAGCAAATTATTCCATTTATTTGGCGATTGAATAAATGTGTTGTTTCCTTCGTTTGGCAGTTCATTCCATGTCTTTTGAGATTGTGGTGCTATACAAGAACAAAATACATATTTTTTAAATTCATGTCACATATAACTATAAATTTCTTTGAATTTATTCTGATAATTGTATTAATCATTAACATGCAATTATACATATATTATTTTTCAAGGAGAGTGCACGGTCTCCGAGTCATAAATTTTGCTGAACTCAAAGACTGTTTTTGGATGAAATTTATGTCACTCATGACTGCCTCTGAAGGTTTAGTTTAATAGGCTATAAAGTTACTCTTATGAGTATTAAGTGAAGATTTACATGACTGTCATCAGATAGAACAGATAAGAGGTTGTAATATAATTACGAGCCTTGAGTATATAATGGATTACGTGAATGCTACCAGATATGGCCTTAAAACTTTGGTCTAGTTACTTTGATAAGTCTTTATATTTTATTTTTAGTTACATTTATACAATCCTATCATTACCCGGAGCCTGTACATTCTCGTTCTTAATCTTTACATACTTGTTAATGGAGTCGATTTGTTGCACTTTTCAAATCCATCAATAAAAGATTTCTAAAAATAATTTTTTGTGTATGCAAGTGTATTTAAATGAAAGATCAGTTTTTATGAATTTGTTTATAATAATATAATCTGATTTACGTAGCTTAGGCTACAATTACATGGTGCAGAATGCATCATATGATGTATCATTTAAACCCATAATAGTAATAGATGGCTTGATTCTCTATACCTCTTTTACTTACAAGTACTTATAGGTTTAAATGAGATTTCACAAAACACATTCCGCTCCAAGGCTCTTTATGGTATCTTAAAAATGTATGATATTGTATAAATAAACATACGGTAGACAGATGTAGATAAAATAAAAGTTAATTTAAAACATTTTCTAATATGGAAGCTCATATTGTATTGTGCACTTCTATGATAAAACAACTGAATCAAAATGAACTATTTGGTATCATATTATTCCAGTCAGATGATGCAAAAAATATCGTTTCTTATCCTTACTGTTAGCAACTGTCGTACGTTTGCTCTTTCTGGGGAAGTATCACTTTTTGCTATTGATGATCCTGCAACGTCCGTCTCTTTGGCACCAAGTACATCTTTCTTTATTTGTAAACCATTTTTATGACTGGGTAATTGTACCGATTTACCTGCATGATGCAACAGATGTCATAAATTTTTGTATGATTCATTCGCATTTAATATATTTTTTTTGCAAATTAATAAATTAAATTATTTACCTTTATGGCTTATGTCTTCTTCATTAGATAAAAGTAACTTCATCTGTAGTCGTTCATTTAAAATTTGTAATGTATTCAATCTTTCGTTCACGTAATTATATTTAGTTTTCAGAGAACTATTCTCTTTCTGCAATTTTTCAACTTTGCATAGCAATTTATCATATTCATTTTTACTGACCATGGAACTGCTACTCATGGCGGGTAAATTGAAATCATCTTTATTTCTTAAAGTAGAATCTACTGTTCTATTTATAAAAGTTTCCATTTTTTTTTTCAAAATTTCTTCTTGAGCAGCTTTTTCAGCTGCTGCGATTTTGGCCTGTTTCTAAAAAAATTTTGTTAAATTTTTTACATTGAATCTTCCCATCAACTTTTAATTTTTAGTACAGCACGTCTGAGGGCTCAGACGAAAAATATACACAGAGATTATGCTACAATTAGGTTTTTCGTAAAAAAGATAACAAATTTCAGTTTTATTTTTTAAAACATTTTTCTCTTGCAAAATTATAGTATCACATATACCAAATATATATGAAATATAAACTAACAGCTTTTTGTTTTGCTTTTCCTTCTTTCTGCATATTGTTATTCATTTCAGCATCTTCTTCACTATGTACATCTTCATCATCTTCGATCTCGCTGTCTTCTGCATAGTAATCATCTAATATAGTGTCACTAATTTTTTTAAAAACACCTCTTTTATTTTCAAATTTTTCCATGTCTTCTGCATTGGTTATAACTTAAAAGAGAAAATTACTTTTACTATATTTTCATAATATTTTTATAGGATTCTACAAAATTTCTTTGTGACTAGCTAAAAACTGTATAAAGATGTCTGATAACGTGAACGAAGATCCAGTAGAATCCTTCAATGCAAGTTTTGAAGTAAGTTTTATTCTCTCCGAAAAAAATGGGTGTAATATGATCAGATGTAAATAGATATGAAAAGATCTGATAAAATATTTAATTTTATATGATTACATATAATAATATCCGAAATTTGGCGCGATATGATTTTATCTTTAATTATTATACTTGAGCAGATCTGTTTCCATATATAAGGTCAGGTCTAGCCGAATATAATTATAATTATAATTATAATTATAATTATAATATATTTCAGGAAGACATTGATTTACAGAGTATAGGAGATACAACAGCTAGTTTTCGGAATTTGTTTGAGGAAACTGGCGATTTTGAGAGCAGTAGAAGCATAGGCAGTGTGACTGACAGCTTTCGTGTATCATCTAATGATACTCGTAATGTTACTCGTAATGCAGAAAATAGCATACTGATTGCTACGACTAATAGTTTTCAAAATGTCGACCCTTCAAATTCATCAGGTAAAACAGTAAAGTAAACAGTATACAGGGTAGGCAATTTTAATTTATCCACTGAAGTAACTCTTTAGAAAAACATTTTATAGAAAAAATGTTTTAGACAAAAATTGCATGGTTTTAAGGGGGACATAAGGTAGTGACATAAGGATAGTCATTTGAAGGTCACGTAAAGGTCACCTTCAACTTCTTAAATGGAACCTCATGTTTTTTATTGCATATTCTTGTAGCTTATCACGAGAGGTTTCCAAAATACTATAATTGAGTATATTTTCGTTAAGTACTTTTCAAGATATTTCAAATTTTGTCCTGATATTTTTTAATATAAAATATGAAATATCTCATATTCACTTTTCAATGACTTTACCTTAATACTTTTAGATGTAGAATAATAAAAGAAATCGATTAATAGTATTAATTTTTAAATATAGAGTTTTGCAAAAACCACTAATGCAATTAAAAAATCCAATAAAAATTTTTAAATCTAATTCTTCGTTTTTTAAATTAATCAATTCTTTTTAGTATTGTACGCCTAAAAATATTAAGATAAAGTCATCGAAAAGTGAATATGAGATATTTTATATTAAAAAGTATCAGGAAGAAATTTAAAATATTTCGAAAAGTACTCAACAAAAATAGACTCAATTATAATGTTTTGGAAACCTCTCGAGATAAGCTACTATATAAGAATATACAATAAAAAGTAAGAGGTTCTATTTAAAAAGTTGAAGGTAACCTTTACGTGATCTTCAAACGATCAAACCAATGACACTACCTTATGTCCCCCTTAAAATCATGTAACTTTTGTCTGAAACATTTTTCTGTAAAATGTTTTTCTAAAGAGTTACTTCAGTGGGTAAATTAAAATGGCCTACCCTGTATATTTCTGAACCTTTTAATCTTGCAAAATAGTAGAAATTTATTAGTCTATAACATTAGTACAGTTTTAAAATTGCTATGTTTCTAATATTTTTATAGGAATGTTTGCATACAGAATATTGTTGTAGAAACATTATAATACCATTCAAGTGTTACGTAAACATATTTTGGAGATTGTTTGAATCTTCCTTCACCCATGCAGCTTAAACATTTAGTAAGGAAGCATTTCAAAAAATATACAGTGCTAATATGATTCGTGAATACTACTTAGAATTTCTTACAATTCTTTACAGGAGGGTAGAGGCAGGATACAAAATATCTTACGTTATATTGTATTTTGTAATATTTTTACTAAGTAAAATACTCTCCTCATACAAACTTCTTTATTTAAATTAACAATTTATTTTTGTAATGAATAATCCATAAAAGTTGTGTGTTTTCATTTTTGTGATTTCTCAAAATAATACATCCTTTTTCATGTATAAAACAATAATTTATTATTAATTAACAAGGCAAGAAGTCCAATAGTCATAAAATCTTGGAAAGTTTGGAAAAGTCATGGAATATTCTTAATCATGTAGAAATTCGGGAAGTCATAGAATTTGTGTGACTTAGCATTACCAAAAAAACGACCTCATAAAATCATGTTTATTTTTATATGCAAAAAACTTTAAAGTAATATTTTGTAAATATTTAAAAAATATAAACACCTGAATTAACTTCGCTGTATGCAAACTAACATTTCCATCAATCTCCTGTCTGTACATATTTACGTAATGCTTGAATAGTCCCTTTACATATGTTTATAGAATTTAAAAATAATTTGTATTGCAGACTCTACAAATAATTCAAATCTATATGAATTAAATTATGAAGAAGAGATTGAAGCACGTAACTTGCAGGTGAATGCAATAAAAATGTTTTATAATAGGGAAGAGACATGATATTACAGAAATGCAAAATTTTTTTATATTATAGCTGATAATAATACATTATGATTTATGAATTATTCCTACATATTTTTTCCACTGTTTCATGCTTAAATAACTTAAAAAAAACTTTTAAAATTCAAATTACAAGTAAACTTAATTGAAACCAACTCAAAAAATTGTAAAACAATGTATAAATTTCCTTTATGAAAAAATCCTGCAGAGAAGTTCTCCAGAAAATCTGCAGGACTTCCTGCAAGATTTTCTTATGGAGTTCTCTGCAGGATTTCGTACAGGATTTTTTTCGTAAGGATTAAATTAAATTAACTTACATTACTGCGAAAGTTACAATTGTTTCTTACAATATTTCATGTCAATATTTGAAATATTTAAAAAATCTTGTGTGAAATATCAATAAGTCTTATTTTATTGTTTTGAAATATTTTATTAAATGTTTAAAGCCTGCGGTACACGATGCTTTTTTCCTACTGGATTGCTAGCTGGCTTGTATGCTTGCTATCGTGTGAACAATTGTGCTAGAAATTGTATGTTTGCTTGTCACGCTGCTAACAGATCTGCTGGATTTCCATGATAGAACATGTGCTATTTTTCTTCCATCGTTTTGTCCTGGCTCATTGTGAGAGCCAAACAAAGTAGTACAATTTGATTAGGATTAGGTTAAATAATTTAAAAAAAGTTTGACGTATTCTGACGTTTGATATAATTGACTCCACAAACGTCGATGATATCGTAATTTATTAATAATTAAAAATAATGCAATTGCATTTTTTCGATGTTGTACTACAATAGCAATGGCCTGCTCCATATTTATTTACCGGTTAACAGCTCATACACGAAGTATGAGCCAGTACAAAAGTCCGTATCGTCTGAATCCAAGCCAGCAACACAGTCAGCAGCATTGCCAGCAATGCTACCCACACGATAGCAAGTACGCAATCTACATAGCAAACCAGCGGGAGAAAAAGCATCGTGTGCAGTAGGCTAAAGAATCATTTTTGTAATCTTCTATGGAATATTCCTTGAAATATTTATACTATATTGCTGAAATATTTTATTGAAAATTCAAATATGGAATTTTAAAATTAAATTATTTCAAGAAAGTTTCGCTGAAATATCACGTCAGTGAAATTTTTCATGCTATATGGAATGTCAACATAATATGTAACAAGCGGCATGACAAACAGTGGTTTAATAATACAGTGATTTATTTAAAATGACAAAAAGACTTGTTGGTTTTAAATTGAGTCATATCCGAAAATTTACCCAAAAGTGACTTGTACATTATAATACATTACTACATATCTATATACCCTTTCATATATTGCGTCAATCATGTTGGAATTTAATTCAAATTCTGATATCAAAATTGTTTTTTAAAAAATTATTATAAATAAAAGGTTGACTTTAAAAATTTTATATATTAAAGAACATGAGTCAACGTTTGCAGTGTTGAAGCCAAGGAAAACAAAATTTTCTTCGAAATTGCTTACGCAATCAACTTCTTTGCTTTATTTGCTTGCATTTGATGTAAATAAAAAATACCCAGAGTTTCGAAAAATTTTAGATACTTTAATCTCTATTTTGAGTCTTAAGGGTATTTCCGGACATGTAAATTTTTCGAAACTGTAGTTTTACGTCAAACGCAAGCAATTAAAGCAAAGAAATTGATTGCGTAACGAATTTCAAAAAAAAATTTTTTTCGTTGCCTTCAACATTGCAAACTTCAGACACATTACTTACTTTTATTAAATTGTTTTTATTATTGTATTATATTGTGTTACTTCTATGTATACTTTACTAAAATTTCATTTAGGAAATAAAATTAAACATGTCTTTTCTCTTATCACAAATAATATATACAGGGTGATAATTATTGACACAACGCTCGTGTGCAGGTAGAGTGAACTAAACTGAGTCGAAAAGTCCTCTATTATTTTGCAATTTTCGCAATAGTTAACGAGTTATTAATTATTGAAAATCACCAATTTAGCCCAGTCTACTGCTAAATGCAAGCGCGTGCCGAGATACGACCGTTCAGCGTCATTGTTTCCAGAATCGAGGAATTGTTTTCTGCAAATGGCAAGAAATAGGCCTACATAGCCCGTAGGCATTATGTCTACGAGCGGCGGTTTTGAGCTGTGATTGTTCCCCTATTTCTTGTCATTTGCAGAAAACAACTCCTCGATCTTGGAAACGATGACGCTGGATGGTCGTATCTCGGCACACGCTTGCATTTAGCAGTAGGACTAAATTGGTGATTTTCAATAATTAATAACTCGTTAACTATTGCGAAAATTGCAAAATGGTAGAGGACTTTTCGACTCAGTTTAGTCCACTCTACCTGCACACGAGTGTTGTGTCAATAATTATCGGCACCCTGTATAGAACTCTTATTTTTTTTTAGATTAATCAAAATTACTTGTAATTGAAGATAATATATGGTTTTGTAGGACTCATTGTTTTCGAATAATATTGATGATGAAATTTTTAACAGCAGTGAAGAGGATGAAAGTTACAATGAAGTTTTAGATGATAGTCATAACATTCCGCAACGGTTTACGAGATTAATACAAATGTTGCAGGAAGATGATACAAATGAAACTATCAATACAAATTTTGTTGTAAATAAAGCCGAAATATTGTTAGCGATTTTAAAATTTTCATCAGAGTACGGTTTATCAAGTTCGGCTACAGCAGATCTTTGTAAAATGTTAAACACTTTTGTCGCTACACCTTTTATTCCAGATACACGGTATATGATAGATAAATTATTTTATCCAGGAGAAGGAATAAAATACCATGCAGTTTGCCCAACATGCAAAACACATATAGGTGAATTTTGTAAGTCCAATCATATAATTTTTTGTCAGGTTTGCGAAGAAGAAATTAATGTAAAAGACCCATGTTACCGTGATTTTTTTGTCACATTAAATATAACAGATAAAATCCAAAGCATCATAGAGAGTAACTCTGATTATTATACTACAGTTATCGCCGAACGAGAACAAGTAATTGATAACAACTTGCAAGACATTTACGATGGCCGAAAGTATAAAGAGTTCATTGCGTCACTGCCAGATAATCATAAAAAATCTTACTTAACAGTAATTTTTAATAGTGATGGGTCGCCTGTTTTCAAGAGCGCCAAACTTTCTATATGGCCAATCCAAATAATTCCTAATGAAGTACCAATGCATGTGCGTAATCAAAAATCAATAGTATATTCCTTATGGTTTGGTCATGATAAACCGAACATGATTTATTTTTTACGTCCCTTTGTTGACAGCATGAACAGTTTGACAACAAATGGAATAGTTTGTAATATCAATAACGAAATAAGACGAATTCACTTATATGCCTTGTGCTGTTGTGTTGATGCTGTAGCACGGCCAACAATGCAAGGTACAACTCAGTTTAACGGGTACTATGGATGTAACTGGTGTCTCCATCCAGGAGTACCAGTTCGTTACAATAAAGGCACAAGTGTAAAATACACTTTACTCAATGAAATTCCAGCCAGAAGAACAGCCGAACAAACTCTACAGCATATTCAAGAAACAGTAAATACAAATACATCGATTTTCGGTATTAAGAAGGCTTCACCATTATTGAATTTAAGAGAGTTTGATATCATCGATGGTTTTGTACCAGATCCTATGCATTGCATGGATTTGGGTATTGCAAAACAATTCGCAGAATATTGGCTCGATTCATCAAATATGCCATACTCAATTTCAAATTCTTTCATAGATATTATTGATAAGCAAATAAAAGCCTTCAAGGTGCCAACTAAACTCGTTCGATTATCGCGATCGATCTACCATCGTAAATACTGGAAAGCTGCGGAGTGGGAAAATTGGCTGTTATTCTATAGTTTGCCTGTATTATCACAATTACCTAATTTCCAAAATTATGTGCAGCACTGGTCTTTATTAGTAGAAGGGTATTATTTGTTATTAAAACCTTCCATTAGTGACGCTGAATTACGTAGAGCAGATAAACTTTTAAGAAGATTTGTTGCCTTAACACAATATTATTATGGAGAGAGTGCGATGTCTTTTAATGTCCATCAAGTCAGTCACCTTTCACAGAGTGTTGCTGATTGGGGGCCACTTTGGTCACATTCTTGTTATCCATTTGAATCTGGCAACGGGCACATTATAAAATGCGTGCATGCCGCTAAAGGAGTCTTAAGTCAAATATGTAGAACTCTTTCAATTAAGCAAAGTATTATGATGTTAGAAAGACATGTTTTAGCGAAAGATTTTTCACCTGTATTAGACTATTGCTATTACTTACAAAATAGATGCACAATAAGAACTGAGAAATTTGGAATAAACAGATATTTCGGGAAAGAATTACGAGTAGATCCTATAATAATAAATCAATTAAATTTGTGTATAGAGCGTACTAGGGCATATGGAAGAATGGTAAAAAATAAGTGTTTATTCAAGTCTGCAAATAATGTTTGTTATCGATCCGATAATTCATTTGCCCAAACGGTGAATGGTCATTTTATCCACATACAACAATTTATCGTTGATGACGCTAACAATAATGAATACACTGTATATAAAAAGATAAACGTAGAAAACTGTTTCTCTGAAGAATTTACAAGCATTAAAAAAATTATAAATATTAACCCCATTGTTGAATTTTTAAAAACAAGAAATGTTGAAAAATTGTGTGTTATCATGACTGTTCACCGACAGCAGTATATATCAGGTATACCTAATATGCATTGGTACAGATAAATGTAAGAATCGGTACAAATTTTTACAGAATAAAATAAATAATCGGATGAAAAATTGTTTCTAGACAATGTATTTATAAATTACAAGTGAAAAAATTATGTATAAAGATGTTAATAATGTTAATGTTAAAAAAGTTTTTATTGTTTAATAACATTTTCTTAGTACTTTCTCGTTGAAAAGAAAAATTGTAATGCTGTCAAAAAGTCAATGCTGTATTTGTAGAACTATGTATATTTTAGATCTAATAAACTGCATATTTTATATTATGTTAATTATGTATTACATAATATCTGTAACATTTACGTATTTTAATAATTTTATATTTATTATTTTATATTTGTATTTTACACATTTAATAATTATGTATAACTTATGTATATTATGTAAAGTTTAAGTTAAGTCATTAAATACTTATATGAAAAAATAAACTTTCAATATTAGATTTTTTAAATATCATGTTACGATAAAGAGTAGAATTTTTACAAATAAAATATCATTGAATATCTAATGTATTATACATTTTACATGATCCACGTAGATTTTTGTACCAGAATATCGACAAAATTTTTATAAAATCCATCATAGCTACCAGAATTTTATCAAAATCTACATGGAAATCTATCTGTATTTTGTAAAAAAAACTTGTGGATAATCATTTACTTTTTGTAACAGTCCATTTGGATATCCATGTTGATTTTGACAATATTTATCTGATAACCTGGATTTTATTTATAAAAAAACCGTAGATAATAGTGAACTGTTTTGTCAAAAAACGATATAGAAAACCATATAGAAAATTATATGAGAAATTATATGGAAACTATGTGAAAAACCATATAAAATACCATCCAAAAATGCAGTTGGTTATACATGTGGATAACCATGTGGAAAACCATACAAATCCGACCTGGGATACAGGTGGAAATCTATATGGTTAGCCATGTATATAACCATATGAATCTCCATCTGTACCTTTTCAGTACGGTTTTCCATCTGGATAACCATAGGAAATCCATACAAAACCATCCGAAATCCATAGGAATCCACATATATTTTTATCTAGTTATCCATGTAGATAACCATCTGGATTTCCATCTGGATCTTTTCAACGGGGTTTAAAGCGCATTTTACGCGCATTGGCGCTCCTTGGGCAATGTTTAGTGTAGGTTGGAGATTGATCCTCATCGTTGGATGTTGGTTTGGTGTAGGGTGTTAACCTTTAATGTTCTATGTCGATTTAATCAGTGTCACCATGATCCCTTTATCGTTGGGTGTCGTTTAAATGTTATTGTGTTAATTTTCGTTAAGTGTCAATTGACGGCTTGGTTTATTGGAAGTGTTTTAGATAAAAGTTGAAAGGTTTGAAGGGGGCCAATAGACGATCTTATTGGATTTTGGAACCAGGACCTGTATTGAGGCCTAAGTCTAATTTTTTAAATGAAAACCCCTATTTTTTATTGTACCATCTTTCTACATAATACTTTTATATAATATATAATACTTTTTGAAATATTCAAGGAAAACTTGGTAACTTTTTCAATATATATTTAGCTTGTGATATCTTGATGATTGTTTGCCGGAGAAAAAAGTGGTACTGTTCGAGATTACGCTCGCGTTGCGCCATCTCATCAGATGGCAGCATCGATCGGGTATCGACAGGCCGGATCGACGCGGCAGCTTGCGCAAGCACGGGCGCGCTCATCGCGAGCTTCTCCCTCGCCTCAGAGAGAAACATGTCCGCGTTGTGATCGTACGTACGACGTGTGCTCTGTGAGTTCTGTTCGTAGAACTGCATACCGTGCCGCTCGCAGTGATTGAAGCTGCCAAGAGACTGTAAAGTGTAAAGAGACCGCTCACCCCAGCCAGCTCTGGTACATCAACACGACGACTCAGGCTCACACGTGCGCGAGTGCCGACCGCCACGTGTCTCAACGGCTCACGGGCGAATCACCACGAGCGAGGCAATTTATACAATTGCCTCGCGCATCAAAAGACTTCTCATTATACACCGCTCATCGTTCTCAGGTCAGACTGTACATATCATTAAAGACGGCTCAGACTGTGGTCTGAGTTACACAAAAAATAAAGGCATAATTTGTTAACACCCTCCACGCGCGTCCTTCTCACCCCGCTACCATCGCCGGGATTAATCAGCGATTTCGCGAACATTTGGTCCTTCGAGCCGGATGCGTGGAACTTATGGTGTAACTCAGACACAGATCACGTGAAAGGGGCATGCCCTCCGCGATGTGCCACGTAGACATTATAGCGCTGTCGCGAGTGAAAGACAGACATTCTCACGCGCGCTCGCGAGTGTTACACGAGTGTTCACGCGCCCTCGCGAGTGTCACATAAACAGTATCACGTGCTCAATACATGACTCTCGCTTCGCATAGCGCTTTCTCTCGCGTTCCTCGAACGTTCTCGATTCGTGCAGCATTTCCTTACACGTGTCTCGACGTTCTCAGGTTTCTCATCGTGAACAGCTCAGGGGCGGCTCATCATGACGGATCCCGCCAAAACCGGGACGGGAGGGAAGACCTCTCCATTACTCGAGCTGCCGACCGACAAGCGCACTTCAGAGCGTCAGGCCTCACCGGTGCGGCTGTCCGCGGAGCTCACGCTGAAGGTGCAGACGCAGATGAATCGCATCGCAACGGTGCGGGCCATCAACCAGACGTTGCCATCTACCGCAGATGACACGTCGGTGGATGAAATTCTCCAGATCTCGATCCAGCTCGAGGAAGTGCACAAGGCGTTCCTTAAGGAACACACCTATTTCGAAGCCTCATGGCCGGCGGCGCTCATCACTCATGAGTACTTCTCGAAGAACGCCTTCGCGGTGGAGGCGCAGGAGTGCATGGCGGCTCGTCGCTCTCTGGCGAAGCTCAAGGGCGCATTAGCGGAGAGGCTTGCTCCGAAGGCGGCGCTTGAAACGGTGCAGCCCTCACAGTCTCAACAGAGACTGCCGGACATAAACATCCCGTCCTTCAAGGGCGATTACGCTACTTGGCCCACGTACCGCGACCTATTCAGGGCCGTCATCCTTGATAGCCGACAAATCACTGACGTGGAAAAACTTCACTATCTGCGACTCTCGCTTGAAGGCACACCTTCTCAGCTCATCTCCGGACTGCCTCTCACCGGAGATTCTCTCAACCCGTCATGGGAGATGCTCGTCGAGCGATACGAAAAAAACGCCTGCTCATTCAGTCGTATCTGGACCAACTCTTTGCCAGCTCAACACCAGTGCAGAGAAACGCCGCATCACTGGACAAGTTGCTCAACACCTTCAAGGAAGGAATAAAGGGCCTGCAAGCCTTGGGCGTCTCACAGGATCTGGGAGACAGCATCCTGGTGTACCAGCTGTCCAGGCAGCTGGATCGCCAGACGAAGGAGCAGTGGGAGACGTCCCTAGGAGCAAAACGCGAGTATCCGCGATTCGAGCAGCTCGAGCAGTTTCTCACCTCTCGAGCTCGAGCACTCGAGAGGATAGAGTCCACGGTCAGCTCAGGGAGCACGGTCGCCTCAACATCCAGGCGTTCGACAGCTCACCATGCGGCAGTTCAACCGGCCCGCACGGAATCATCAGACGGCTCCACGGTGTACCCGTGTGACTGCTGCAACGGCACGCATTTCGTTGTGACGTGCACAAAATTTAGGGATCTCTCACCGGTCGAACGACAGAAACTTGTCATCTCACGGAGGCTCTGCTTCAATTGCCTCGGCCGCCACAACGTCCGCTCATGTAAGAGCTCACGGGGGTGCAAGAAGTGCACCAACCGACACCACACGATGCTGCATGAAGCTCATCAGGCGAACTTATCAGCGAAGCCGAGCACCAGCTCAGCTGCGGCAGCTCAATAGGAAGATGGTGCAATCGTCGCTCACTCCTCTTTGGCCCGCTCATCACACTCAACCTTATTAGCTACGGCCCTGGCTCAGATAAATTTATTTGTGACTACTCAGCGCGTACGGCTTCTCATCGATTCAGGTTCAGAACTCACCTTCGTCTCTGAATCACTCATTCGTCAGCTCAACATTCCTCGTCATCATTCTGTCATCATCATTACTGGAATTGGGGGCGAAAAGTCAACTCAAACTCGAGGAGTTGCCTCACTCCAGCTCCGCTCACTTTACTCAAGATCAGACGTCATCATTCAAGCTCACATTCTGCAGACGTTAACCAACATCTTGCCATCATTCAACGCTGCACCACAGGAATGGCCGCATCTCACCAAGTTAATCTTGGCCGATCCAGACTTTCTCACACCACGGCCAGTGGATATCATCATTGGAGCTGACTCATATGGGCAGATCATCAAGCCCAACATCATCAAACAAGATCCATTGATGCCAATTGCGCAGCTCTCAATTTTTGGATGGCTCGTTCTCGGACCTGTCGACACATCATCATCGGCATCTGCTGCAGTGCACCATGCCTCGATTCAGGAGAGAGAAGATGCTCTCGACGAGTTGCTGGCGAAATTCTGGACACAAGAAGAAGTGCCTGCAAGTAATACTCATGATCTTACGCCTGACGAGCAAAGATGTGAAGAATATTACAAGAGCACTGTTTCGCGGGACTCAACAGGTCGCTACACGGTTCGACTTCCGTTAAAATCATCACCTGATACTCTTGGGGATTCGTATCACACTGCGCATCGATGCCTGCAGGGCTTACTAAGAAGGTTCGCACGAGATGACAACTATCGACGCCTGTATCATCAGTTCATGACAGAATATCGAGAGCTCAATCACATGACGGAGGCTTTACCCGTTTCCAGCCAGCACGCGCAATATTACTTGCCACATCACGGCGTGCTCAAACCAGACAGTGCAACCACAAAATTACGTGTGGTGTTTAATGGCTCGAGTGCATCTACATCCGGCCGCTCACTCAATGATATCATGTATACGGGAGCCAAGTTGCATTTAGACGTCACAGACGTTTTGCTCTGGATTCGACAGTTTCGGCATTTAGTGGCAACTGACATCACCAAAATGTACAGGCAAATCAACGTACATAAGGATGACTGGAATTTACAACGGGTTCTCTGGATCGACAAACAACTCAAGGAAGTGGAAAATTATCTAACAACGGTCACGTATGGTACCAAGGGTGCCCCGTTCTTAGCAGTGCGAACACTGCTGCAACTGGTGAAGGATGAAGGCCATAAGTTTCCCCTTGCAGTGCCGCCACTCACTGAGGGTCGATATGTTGACGACACCTTTGGAGGCGCCGACACAGTTCAGCAGGTAAAGGAAATTGCAGTGCAACTGAAGAATTTGTGCATGGCGGGCGGTTTTCCATTATCAAAGTGGCACGCGACTCATCAAGATGTGCTCACTGCGGTTCAAGCAGAAAAGGAACAGGGCTCGCAAATTGCATTTGACGATTGCACAACCAAAATCCTCGGATTAAACTGGCTTCCTCACGAAGATTCATTCACATTCTCAACAAGGATCTCATCGCACACCACTCAGTTCACCAAACGCCTCGTTTTGTCTGAAGTGGCTCAGATATCGATCCACTAGGCTTTGCATCACCAGTAGTGATCAAGGCGAAGATGCTCTTGCAGGAGCTATGGCTTCATAAGCTCCGATGGGATGAACCACTGCCATCCCAGCTCTCATCACGGTGGCTCACTATCAGAAAAGAACTCACCAGCTTAAGCAGAATCTCAATACCTCGATGGTATAACACATGGAGTACCTCGTCAGTGGAATTTCACGGCTTTTCTGATGCTTCTCAACTAGCAATGGCTGCAGTCGTATATATCACCGTCCGCAGCTCAAACGGCGCCACGATTTCATTGGTGTGCTCCAAAACTAAGGTAGCACCGCTCAAACGGCTCACCATCCCGAGACTTGAACTCTCCGCAGCACTGCTGCTCTCAAGGCTCATGCAATACGTTCAAGCCACCTTGAAGTTGAACGTTACAGCAATTCACCTGTGGACGGACTCTGTTGTGACACTCACGTGGATCAAATCTCATGCATCGCGCTGGAAGGATTTTGTGAGAAACCGAGTTTCTCAGATTCAAGATCTCACTGCAAAGGCACACTGGAGATACGTACCTGGTACATCCAATCCAGCCGATTGCGCATCACGAGGATTGACTACTTCTCAACTTCAAAGCCACTCATTATGGTGGACGGGACCACCGTGGATACTCACACCTGAAGCATGGCCATCACAACCCGCGCTGTCGGACGAGTTGAGCTGCAGTGAGGCCCGTCCTGGCATTGCGCTACATGCAGCGGCATCTCAGTCGGAATACCACTGGGACCTCATATATAGGTACTCAACCCTCAATAAATTATTGAAAGTAACAGCTCTCTGTTTCAGGTTTATCTCTCTCTTGAGAAAGCGCCGAGCCAAGTCACTGGACTTGCACTCAGCTTTGGAGAAGGCCAGACTATTCTGGATCAAGGCTACTCAAGCGGCATACTTCACGCATGAGATCAAGATGCTCACGGCCAATTCGAGACTACCACCTACTCACGCATTCAGTCGATTGACTGCGTACATAGACGCTCAAGGGGTTATCCGAGTTGGCGGCCGCCTCAACCAATCAGCACTAGCTCAAGACAACAAACATCAGGCGATTTTACCTCGCCACTCACGGTTCTCAACTTTAATCATCGCCCACGCCCATTTGCGTACTTTACATGGAGGAACACAGCTGACATTGGCTCATGTCAGGCAACAATATTGGATCATCGGCGGACGGGCTCCGGTGAAGTCTCATATCTTACGGTGTGTCGTGTGTGCTCGGCAGAGGGGGATCCGTGCTCATCAACTGATGGGCCAACTACCTCTCTCTCGGGTTACGCCGTCACGTCCGTTTGCTCATACAGGAGTCGACTATGCCGGACCGCTCACCATCAAGACATGGAAGGGACGAGGTGCGAAAACATACAAGGGATAGATCTGTGTGTTCGTCTGCTTTTCCACCTCCGCAATTCACCTCGAAGTAGTCAGTGACTACTCATCAGAAGGATTCATAGCAGCCTTCCGAAGATTTGCAGCGAGAAGGGGAATTGCTCAGACCATGTACTCGGACTGCGGGACAACTTTCATTGGAGCAGACGCCGCGCTCAAGAAAATGTTCGTCCAAGACGCTCAAGAACATCAACGGATTGCTCAAGTGTTGCAACTTGACGGCATAAGATGGGAGTTCAACCCACCAGGTGCTCCACACATGGGGGGCAAGTGGGAGGCGGTTGTAAAGTCCGTGAAGTTTCATTTGAGACGGACCATCGGGGAGACTCTACTCACGACGGAAGAACTAACAACGTTGCTTACGCAAATAGAGGCCATTCTCAACTCAAGGCCGTTGGAACCGTTGAGCGACGACCCTGAAGACGTCTCAGCGCTCACCCCAGGTCATTTTCTCATTGGAGGTCCACTCACTACCATACCCGAGCCATCTCTGATCGACCTGGCAACCTCGCGACTATCTCGGTGGCAGCTCATCCAGCAGCATGTTCAACAATTTTGGGCGCAATGGTCGGCGCATTATCTGCAACGCCAGCAGGCGATATCCAAGTGGCATCATCCTAACAACAACATCAAGGTGGGTTCTATCGTGCTGCTCACCGACGAACGCTCTCCACCGTGCAAATGGCCACTCGCAAGAGTAACGGCTTTGCACCCCGGAAAGGATGGACTTACTAGGGTGGTTACCCTCAAGACGGCCACCACGATGCTCACCCGGCCAATTGCCAAGCTTGCCGTATTACCCATTTCATCAGGATAAAGGATCACGAGTAAGGAATCATCAACAAGGTTGCTGATGGCGGGCGGAATGTTCGAGATTACGCTCGCGTTGCGCCATCTCATCAGATGGCAGCATCGATCGGGTATCGACAGGCCGGATCGACGCGGCAGCTTGCGCAAGCACGGGCGCGCTCATCGCGAGCTTCTCCCTCGCCTCAGAGAGAAACATGTCCGCGTTGTGATCGTACGTACGACGTGTGCTCTGTGAGTTCTGTTCGTAGAACTGCATACCGTGCCGCTCGCAGTGATTGAAGCTGCCAAGAGACTGTAAAGTGTAAAGAGACCGCTCACCCCAGCCAGCTCTGGTACATCAACACGACGACTCAGGCTCACACGTGCGCGAGTGCCGACCGCCACGTGTCTCAACGGCTCACGGGCGAATCACCACGAGCGAGGCAATTTATACAATTGCCTCGCGCATCAAAAGACTTCTCATTATACACCGCTCATCGTTCTCAGGTCAGACTGTACATATCATTAAAGACGGCTCAGACTGTGGTCTGAGTTACACAAAAAATAAAGGCATAATTTGTTAACACCCTCCACGCGCGTCCTTCTCACCCCGCTACCATCGCCGGGATTAATCAGCGATTTCGCGAACAGGTACAGAGGACTTTTTAACTTAATTTTATTTCAAAAATGTGCTGTTGCAATAGTATACTCCAATTTTTTTTAAATATTTGTGTATGCATCTTCTTGGAATGTTTACAAATATTTAAAAAAAATTGGAGTGCTATTGCGACAGCACATTTTTGAAATAAAATTAAGTTAAAAAGTCCTCTGTACCACTTTTTCCTCTGGCAAACAATTATCAAGATATCATAAGCTAAATATTGAAAAAGTTACCAAGTTTTCCTTGAATATCTCAAAAAGTATTAGGCAAATAAAAGAATTTTTCAAACAAAAGTTGTTTAAATTAATTAATAGAGAAAGATGGTACAATAAAAAATAGGGGTTTTCATTTAAAAAATTTGACTTAGGCCCTACCCAGCGAGAAATGACCCATTGAATCGACGTCTAATTGACGTCGAAATCATCGATATTACATCATATCGAAATAATGCTCGAAATTTGAAGCTTATTTCGATGTTTGTGCTATATGACATTTTTTTAAAGAAGAGATTATTTGTGACATACATTCATCGCGCCAGACTGTAAACAGGCAAATTATGTATTTTCTGTTAAGACATGCGATATTTCATCATTTCGATATCGATTCGAAGCTATTTTGATTTGCCTGTCAAATATATAATAACATTGCCATTATATAGAATGCAATATGAATAAAAAATTATATTGTATTGGCAGACATGGATAATGTAAATATTTTATGATTTGAGCATTATAATAATTGCGTTACAATATTGATTTTTTAGGCTTCCATTTCCATTAAATAGTTACTTTATAACTGTAAAAGTCACAACAAAATTCCTGTTTGTAATTTGACAATTTTGAAAATTAAAATATTATATAATAGGTACATTTTCAGTACTACATCCGCTCATTTCTTAAACAAGAAGTTAATTTAAGCAACTAATTAAATTATTAATATTAAATATTAATACAATAAAATATTTGTATTTACATTTATCAAAATAAAAAATAAGTTTATGAAAATAAATATTAATAATTGGACTTATTAAAAATTAAATAATTTGTTCAGATATTGCGCTCGAATTCTTTTCGCGTTTTACAACGCCCGATTGTTTCACATTAGATGGCGCGACGCGCGAGTCGCCACTCTCAAAGAGCACCCGCCTCCTTACTCCTTCCTCACTCGTTAGGTGTCATGGCCGCACTTGCTTGTGTTTCTTCGAACGTGTCGAATCCGTTACCTCTTTCTTGACGGATTGATCGTTGCGGCGCGTGTTCTGGAGACCAACCGAGCGAGAGTCGGATCACCAGGGAGAGCTCACTGCCAGGAAAGGAAGAGCTGCGGCAGCTAGCGTCCGAGAGGGAGGATCGAGGCGAAGAGTCCGGTTCAGCGAGCGGAGCCCTCAAGAGATTCTCATTGGGACGCCATATTTGTTACTTTCATTTGAGGGTTCATATTTTTAGGGTTTATACCGTCATTTTTAGGGATTAACTATCACTTGAAGGTTAACCATCATCCAAAGAAAAACCCTTAAAGTTGGGTGTGATTTCGGACCGCCAATTGAAGATTAACCTTCAAATGATGGTTAACCTTCAATTGGCGGTCCGAAATCACACCCAACTTTAAGGGTTTTTCTATGGTTTTTTTTAACGGTTAACACCAAAAGTTGACTGTATTTTTCCATAAGGGTGGGAAATAATATAAAGGTGCATGAGACCTAAGGCATTTTTTATTTTTGTTTTTAATACAAAGATTTATTTAAATTACAAAAAAGCGATTTTTCCCAAATAAAAATTACAATAAAGATGTCATCCCCCAATGATTTCCAATCGATTCCATTCATAGTAAACATAAAACATATATATTATAGTCGCTATCTGCTAACTTGACGCTCGATAAAATTTTGTTAATAACAGAAAAATATTATTACCCAAATGTTTAAACAATTTTCCTAAACTTCCCTAAATGATTCCCAAATTATATGAAAAAGAATAATTCAAAAGAATTCAAACGAGTATATCATAAAAAGGGCAAATAAAATTTAAGCAATAAGAACATTGGCCAATCACATTCGAGATTTATCGTACACCGTTCACTGAGTGGCAAGCAGCGGCGAAATGTGATTGGTTTATACCTTGGATCCATCCAATCACATTCTGTTGCTGCTTAGCGGCTCTGTGAGTGGTCGTGCTCCTGGGGGTCAATCATGTATTAATGTGAAACGTGGAAAGTGAAAAATTTTATATGACTATCTCTTTCTATTTAACATCAATAGAAAGAGAGATTTTTCATTTTTCACGTTTCCACCCTAGGGGAAAAGATTCATGATTGACCCCCTGGATGGGTGCATTGAATGCACCTCCCGTAACTTAGCCGGTCAACTGCGACTTTATTAA
This sequence comes from Temnothorax nylanderi, assembly GCF_030848795.1. Taxonomy (NCBI): domain Eukaryota; kingdom Metazoa; phylum Arthropoda; class Insecta; order Hymenoptera; family Formicidae; genus Temnothorax; species Temnothorax nylanderi. The sequence goes on along the minus strand of NW_027249580.1, from coordinate 76,673 downwards.
TTTTTTTTTTTTAATTGTTTGTTGGTTGTTTGTTGGTGATTGTTGGCCTAATTACAACGTTTGTTGGTTCTTAATTTTTTTTTAAATTAAAAAAAATTAGCCTTAAGTTAGCCGGAAAAATTTTATTTTTAATTTAAAAAAAGCCTAATCGATGCGTAATCGTTTGCTGATGATTGTTGGTCTAATTTTAGCGTTTGTTGGTTTATTATTAGTCTTAAAAACGAAAAAAACCGAAAAATTATCTCACGTTAAAAGCCGCATTTGCAGTAATCGAAGATTGGTTTATTTGCTTACGACTTAAGGTATATTTATATAAATGTAAGGCTAACATCTATAAAACTGGCTATGAATACGGGCCTTAACATCGGCAGAAAATCGCGAAAAGATCAAGAAACATGAAACATGGTGGTATTTCCTGCAGGGTTGCCAGATTTGGCGATTTTGCGCCAAATTGGCGATTTCTGAAGACCATTTGGCGTTGAAAAATTGCAATTGGCGACTTGACGATATTTTGGCGATTTTCCAACTCATCTTGGCGATATTTTGGCGATTTTTGCATACTGATTAGGGCTGCGTTCGGATTCCCCACCCGAGTGCTAAAAATCCTATAGTATATGTTACGTGCACTATAGATTTTTAGCGCCCGGGTGAGGAATCGGAACGCACCCTAGGGTGTTAGTTAGGTTTTCCCCTGCGTTAGTTACTTTTGTCACTGCGGTGTGACGGCGGTCGGCGAGTGGCGATTGAATGTAATTTGTTGGATCTAAAAGTAAGAACCAATCACATTTAAGGGTCGACAGGAGTCACGGTCACGGCCAAACTCAGGTGCACTCAGGTGCACTTTATGCACTAAGTGCACTTTAAACTGCACTTTAACTCCGTATTTTATTTATTATAAATTTTTAAGAGCCAAAATGGAAAATCCGGCTATGTACGTATGTACCGGGTTGCGGCTGATCTTACTGATTAAAACGAGCATAAGTTTAATGAGATTTGTTAATTAATTTGGCTAAAATTTGGGAAAAACCATTTGTAGCCATGAACTACAAATTGTTTTTCCCAAACTTTAGCCAAATTAATTAACGAATCTCATTAAACTTATGCTCGTTTTAATCAGTAAGATCAGCCGCAACCCGGTACATAGCCGGATTTTCCATTTTGGCTCTTAAAAATTTATAATAAATAAAATACGGACTCGAGCGAGTCGCAGCTAAGCCAACCCGACAGAGGTCTCCATTCCACTCCTTTCCACTCCTTTCCACTCCACTCTTAAGCCTTGTGTACACGATACTAGAAATCGGTCCGAGTTTCGGTTTAAGCCAATCAACTTGCAGCTCTTACAGAAAAGCAGCAGTTTCATTGGCTTAAACCGAAACTTGGACCGATTTCTAGTATCGTGTACACAAGGCTTAAGAGCTGCAAGTTGATTGGCTTAAACCGAAACTCGGACCGATTTCTAGTATCGTGTACACAAGGCTTTACTCCTGTCGATCCTTATTGCTACTTAGCCGCTTATGCTAGGTCTACAATGCGAGTCGCAAAGTCGTGAGTCACAAGAATTGACCAATCACAATCGAATTTGAGGAGAATAATCGACTGTGATTGGTCAATTCTTGCGACTCACGACTTTGCGACTCCCATTGTAGAACCAGCATTAGGCTGCGGTCCACTTGACGCTACAAATGCTTCGAAGCATTCCTTTTCTCCTTTCTTTCAATGAAGACAGAAGGAGAAGAAGAACGCTTCGAAGCATTTGTAGCGTCAAATGGACCGCGGCCTTAGTGAGCGGTTCCTCTACTGGATACACTCATGGCTCATGGCGATACAAGATATGACATTCTTCGAGATAGGAGATAACTAGTTGATGACACAGATGTCTTCAGTCATCTTCAGATACTTTCTGTGGTTGATGGCCGTTAAGCCTTGTGTCCACGATGCTAGAACTGCGTCCGAGTTTCGATTTAAGCCAATGAAACTGCAGCTCTTACAAAAAAGCAGCAGTTTCATTGGCTTAAAACGAAACTCGGACGCAGTTCTAGCATCGTGGACACAAGGCTTAATGGCCGTATGGACGCGCGAGCGCCCTCTGCTCGGTGCCAATAAATCAAAGGAAGAAGAAGAGAAGAAATACGAGATACAAATTAAAGTTTTCAATGTGAAGAAAATTATTATTCCTGACAGGAGTTATTTTTAAGAGCTGAAGTGAAGTACTTAAGTATGGGCAAGTACGAAAAAGACAAACGAAAATATCGTAAGGAGTGGGAGTCCACCGAATGGGCTAAAGGTAAACTTGCGTAACTATTTTAAAAATGATACTGTAAAGTGTAAAGCATGAATGCGAGCCTTTGTACATACTACATATGTATATAATGTAGTGCTTTATTTCGTATACGATAGTTTCGATACCGTGTTTAACGTGTTGAGATAAAACCGTTGTAGGATGGTTGCAACACATTTTGACTCGGCAAAATACAAGAATCCAAACGATCCAAACGAACCCAGTGAACACAGTAATATAGCAGCAATGTAACGGCAATGTAACCGAATATAACAGGTTATATAAACCAGAATGTTACATGTAACTTACGTGTAAGTTACAATTTCCGACTCAGCAATATAACATGTTATGTTACCTGTTTTCTAACTGTTGCATAACAGTTACTGTGACTGTAATGTACCAACTATGATAACTGCTGTATAACTGCAATATTGCAATTGAATATAACAGTTAACCTAACTGTGACATTGCTACTATATTTACGGCAATATAACATTAGATTAACTGTAATGTTACAGTTATATTGGGACAATGAGCGCATTACGAAAGTTAAATAAAAGTATATTGATTCACAATTACTGTTTATTAATAAAATGTATTACACCAAACAAAATAATTTATATAATGTGTATTAAATCAATATATAGTATCAAAATGTATAAAAAACTTACATTTAGGAACATATGTTTTATATTAGGAACATCTCTTGCATTTCCTACAAACTTTGCCTATCGACTAGATATACTAATAGGGCGACTAATAGATACTAATCGACTAGATACCGAGTGATGATGACCGTGATCAAGTAATAATACGTAAGTTTTTGCAGTGTCGCTATCACAGTTACATATAATACCTCACACCAGCTCTATCGCGTTACACTAAACACATTTATTATTAATTATTTATACTTAATATTACGCAATTGGATCACTCGTTAAGGTTAGTAAGTGTTTTCGTGCGAGGTCGCCTATAAGGCACAAGAGGACCTTCGATTCAATCAATTATATTGCGCGTGCCAGAAGGCAGACAGAAACTAACAGCACAGCAATTCCGGTACAAACTGTTTTTAAATTCTGTCGTAAGTTTCTTTAATCGTTTAAATAGTAATAATTATGTTTATGAATAAAAAAGAAATAAAAAGAACTTTTTTTGACAAAGAACACAAAAGCATTTTTCCACGGTACATTATATGACCTAATTCGTAAGTTTCTTCAATTGTTTAGATACTAATAATTATGTTTATAAATAAAAAAAATGAAAAAGATTTTTTGACAAAAAAACAAACATTTTTCCACGGTACGTTATATGACAATTATAGAAATAAAAGTATCTTATTATCTTGTATCTAAAGAAGACTCTGTAACCTTGAAAGAGTACGTCCAGACGCTTTGTTATCTTTACTTTCTTCTTTCTAATTTTTTCTTCTCTTTTTCTGCTGTTCGAGTTCGTCGTTGTTTAGCAAACCGGAACCATTCTGCGACAATCTCTTCAAATTCAATTTCCTTTGTTGCCGGATATGTATTCAAAATAGCTTCTGTGAACAAAGTTACTATAATAAATTATGTAAAAATGTATGAAACATCTAAAAACTCGATAATAAATCACAATAAATTTAGATCCATTAGAGTTGACGGGACTAACTTTTAATATTGGGATTATTATGATAAACATTTAGAGGTAAAGTAATCAATTATTTTGCATTCTATTCTATTTACATTGAGATAATAAAACGATTATAGTATAAATTATTTGTTTTTTTTTTAACAAAAACCAGCCATGTTTGCAACAGCCTCAATACTACACACAGTTCTTATGTTAGTAAAAAATGTTAAAAATTAAACTAAAAAAAATATAACTTTTGTAAAAGTATATTTATAAAATTTTTGTAACGA
>NW_027249580.1:0-67500 GCF_030848795.1 Temnothorax nylanderi | reverse complement strand
AGCCATCATTCATTGGCTGAATCTTGTACGACACATTTCGAGGTGTTTTCATAAGAGTTCGAACATCTATTGATAAATCAGAATGACCATAGAAAGAAAGAATTTTCAACAATGCATTTACGTTTCTGTGTGGCACATTATTTTGTACAGTCCAGTAGCGTAATTGGTCCGCTAAACTCATATCGACACTATTTGGAATGTCATAATTAGTTTCGACGAAGGACTCATTACTAGAGTCACTTGACGAATATTGGTGAACTTCGAAACGTATGGGACTTTCCGCTTCCGCTATACGATTTGTCCCAATATCATCAGCATCGTCCGTGTGAATACAGACATTGCTTTGAGTTATAGGAGTATCAAAATCCGTGGAAGAAACTGATAACTGATCGTTATTGTGTATCTCATTGGCAATTGAATAATTGAGTGGACTGACACGATCGATGTGGCAATTACGAGATAAAGGTGTTGTATCTGATGTAACCCGAGAAGCAGATGGCTGATTGTGATCTGTCATGTACCGTGCGATTTGTGCATTGAGCAATTGGTTTTTTCTACGTTTAGATAACGAGGAAATATCTTTTGACATTTTTGAAAACAGTAAAAAATTCTTAGTAAAACTATTACGTTTACTACTACTTTTACTACAATAAAAAATACTTGATATCATAAATTTAAACTTATAATGGATAAAAAGGTAGTGGAGGTGTATATAATATTGAGGATATTAAGTTCAATTACAGTTGGAAAATCTGTAAGATTAAGAGAAATAAAAAATGATAATAGTTTCAAATATCAACAGTTTTCTCTGTAATTTGCCTTTAGTTACACTACTATTATGACAATAATAGAAAGCATTTATTGGTATTATTACACAGTAAAAAACATTTTGTATTTGTGTTAAAATTTTCCTGTGTAGAAAGTTTAGTGTTAAATATCTGACGCAGTTGTATGTTAATTTAACATATCGTTGTTGTGTTACTTAACTTTTCTATGTTAAATTAATATTAACCATTTTTAAGAGTTAAAATAACACAATTTATGTGTAAGTGCGTTAATTCTTGGTGATATATTTTATATGTTAAAGTGAACAGATAAATTGTGTTATCTTCCTTTTTATAACAGTTAAGCGGAGAGCACAGATTTTTGCATAACGCATAATGCGTAGGCATAAGAAAATTGATTGGTCTATTTCCTTATGCACATGTATATGGACCAATCAATTTTCTTATGCTTACGCATTATGCGTTATGTAAAAGTCTGTGCTCCCCGCTTTACTATGTGTTAAATTGACATAATTCTTATGTTATTCATCATAAAAAGATCGTCGTCTTCTATTTTCTGGTTCCCGCTAAACGCGATGTTCTTGTGTTATGTTATGGCTACTGCGCACGGAATACGGATACCAGTGAAGCAAAGTGAAGCTCGTGCTTGCCATAAACACAGAGACGCTCGGTCTATCCGCGTGGTAATGTGCGTAGCAAGCGCAGGCCTGTTACGTTACTCACGTGCTAAGAGTGTCGCTTGGCATTATACTTTTATAGAAAGTGAAGAAAAGTGAAATACCGAGTGTGTTGGAATAATATTATAATGTAAGTATTTACCTCTGTGAAGTTAGCACCCCATCTTTCAAAAAATCATTTTTTTCTTCAAGTTCTGAATGCACCCCGAAGAGTTCTAGAGTTCCTTAATTGTTAATATTAGAAATAGTTCCGGCGAATAAAGCTAAAAGAACCGTTGATGAATCTTGGGGGTGCTAACTTCACAAAATGAAATCACTAAATCAGCGATAACAATAAAAGTATTAAAAATATTTAATTTTGCCATTAGGATTTCTTTTAGAACTTTTGAGGTGCTACCCAGAACTCTCAACAGAACTCCCAGAACTTAAAAAAAAAATTTTTTTATTTTACTCAAAAACGGAATATATCGAGACCTTTTTATATATCGATCGTAGCGCTTCGAACATTAATAGTTTTTGGTAGAACTCGTGAGGTGCTACCCAGAACTCAGATGAAAACGCCCGGTTTACAAAAAAAAATTTTTTGATTGTACGAAAAATCGCGAGAACTTTTTATATATCGGTCGTAGCGCCTCGAACATTAATAGTTTTTGGTAGAACTCGTGAGGTGCTACCCAGAACTCAGATAAAAACGCCCGGTTTACGAAAAAAAATTTTATTCTTCGAAACTTAGAAATTTTTCTGATTTAATCACTAGGTTTATACTATAATAAAGTATTCTTTAATGAAAACACCTTGGTTAATTCTAATGCCGGCGGTAATATAGTAACTGTCAAGCTCCATAACTAAAAAAGTAACCTCATTAAAGAATACTTTATTATAGTATAAACCTAGTGATTTAATCAGAAAATTTTCTAAGTTCCAGAGGATAAAATTTTTTTCGTAAACCGGGCGTTTTTATCTGAGTTCTAGGTAGCACCTCACGAGTTCTACCAAAAACTATTAATGTTCGAGGCGCTACGACCGATATATAAAAAGTTCTCGCGATTTTTCACATGTCGAGTCGAAAAATTTCTAAGTTCCAAAGGATAAAATTTTTTTTTCGTAAACCGGGCAATTTTATCAGAGTTCTGGGTAGCACCTCACGAGTTCTACCAAAAACTATTAATGTTCGAGGCGCTACGACCGATATATAAAAAGTTCTCGCGATTTTTCGTACAATCAAAAAATTTTTTTTCGTAAACCGGGCGTTTTTATCTGAGGTCTGGGTAGCACCTCACGAGTTCTACCAAAAACTATTAATGTTCGAAGCGCTACGATCGATATATAAAAAGTTCTCGATATATTCCGTTTTTGAGTAAAATAAAAAAAAATTTTTTTAAGTTCTGGGAATTCTGTTGAGAGTTCTGGGTAGCACCTCAAAAGTTCTAAAAGAAATCCTAATGGCAAAATTAAATATTTTTAATACTTTTATTGTTATCGCTGATTTAGTGATTTCATTTTGTGAAGTTAGCACCCCCAAGATTCATCAACGGTTCTTTTAGCTTTATTCGCCGGAACTATTTCTAATATTAACAATTAAGGAACTCTAGAACTCTTCGGGGTGCATTCAGAACTTGAAGAAAAAAATGATTTTTTGAAAGATGGGGTGCTAACTTCACAGAGGTCATTTTTAAAATGTATTTCCAAGATTTTTGGATACTCCTGAATTGGTAAGTAATGTTACCGTGATTAATTCCCGTTTTTCCTAATTAATTCTTATTTTTTCTAATTTATTTTTGTGCAAAATTTTTCATAGTTTATATATTTTATATTTTAACTATATTTTTTAGCTTGCTTGGAATTTATAAAACGTATTCCTTTAATTTTTAAAGCTATCCGATTTAAGAAATATATATATATATATATATATATTTAGATTGATGTAGAATTTAATCTACTTTTCCCTGAAGTCGAAAAAGATAAATTTTGCAAAATATATGTAGAATATGTCCCTGCTATTTTAACAGTATATGAAACTGAAAAGAACAATATTTCTCTTGGTACGTTTATTTCTTCATTAAAATTACGTATTAATGCTGTTAATTAGTTTTAATATGTTCAATCTTTGGTATAATCTTTAATATGTTTCAATCTTTTATCTTTAAGAATGGAGTCGTATTACTAAATCATTTATTGCCTTGACACTATTATATAGTAATAACTACCACCAACAGCAAGAGGGAAAAAGTAGGCTACAAGAGATAAAGCAAACAATATTGTTAGAAAATTGATTGTTTTTGTACAGGTATGTATATTTAAATGTTAAAATTATATTTTAATATTATTGACACAATAATGACGCAATATAATATTTATTATTTCTTTCATTTTCCAGAACGGAACACCCTTACATTCGAATGAGAACGTTAATCAACCAAGACTTATCCTAGTCGGTCCTAATAAAATTGCACCGGAACAATGTTTTCTTGAAATAGACAAGAAATTTATTTTATTACCAACAAATGATATAATTAAGTCAATTGATTACCTTTTTAAAGCTCACTATGCTTTTCATGTGGAATTTGAGAATGATCTTAAGAATTTTTGTATTTTTCTAAGACCTTATTTTTACAAAATTCCAAGTAGGTGTACAAGCAAATTGATTGAAGTACACACGAAACTTGAGGCCGCAAAAAAAACAAGTTATCATCTTCTTGAAAGTATTATTCAAAAATTTATTATAAGAAGAGTATTTTTATGTTAATTTTTTACATATTATGTTTGTTATTTTTTTACATATTTGCTTTATGTTAAATTAACACGAAAATTTGAGTGGATAAATTTTGATATGTGAAATGTGTTAAATATTTAACACAAAATTTTTTACTGTGTATAATATTTGTTTTACAATCTATAATGGTTTATGCAAATGCGACTAGCTTCTAACTTTGGCTATTTGGAAGCCACAAAAAATACAAGGTTAGATAATAATGCAGGGTAATAACTATACTATAATAGACTTGAGCTAATCTGTTTACGAATGTGGAACCAACAACGAAATGACACAGAGACAATAGTTTTTATGTCTATTTGCTTAATTATTACTACACACGTACCTGATTAATAACGCGAACTTCTGTAAATTGTCCTTTATAATTGTAAATTATTGATATATATGTCATCAACGTCTTTCACTTTTTGGTGTGAAATCATCCACAATATATATATCACCAGAAAGATTGTTTCTCATACAGCAAGCGCGGAGGATCTGTGAAAAAATTATCAGGATTATTAAATTTATTTGCTAAGATGTAACTATTTAAGTTAGAAAATTGACAATGAGAAACATGTAGATGCCAGACGGCAAACGGTTTTGCAGCTACTAAGGGCCAGTTTCACAAGTGTCGGTTAACTTTTAATCTTAGATTAACTCACTCTTCGTCTCCTTCTAACGTCCCCCTTAGAAAGAGACGAAGAGTGAGTTAATCTAAGGTTAAAAGTTAACCGACACTTGTGAAACTGAGCCTAAGAGCGTAAGCCGTACACGGACGTGGACTCATATGTACGTGTGTATCTTCTCCACATGTTTAGTGTGGCTGCAAACGTCTGCCGTCTCAGCATATATATGCTGAGAAATAAAAAGTATGCATTTTTAATATGACTCGAATTATAAATGTGGTCAAATTGAGGTTATGTGATTATGTATGCGCTACCTGAACGCATTAAATCTCACAAAATTGCGAAAAATATTATAATTAATTCCCATAACGTTTTCTCTATGTTAAAAAAAAAACGATTATATGAGTGTGTACGGGAACGAGGGTTGTGACTGGACATAGGTCTGTGCTTCTGATAATTACAGTGAAATTACTCACTTTGATGTTGTTACGGTCGATCGCCACTTTGTTTTATTGCGATTACACGCTTTCAGGCTCGGTAGACTTCCGGATGCCTTGTGTAACTTCCTTCTTCTTCCTCAGCTTTATCGTACTTCCGCTGTGCGATAACGTTGTTGTCGACGACGAATTTTTACGAAGTCGCGCGCTAGTATTCGGATCTGGATAGCACTCACTGGGATGTGAATTATCGAAGGATAATAACTTGTTAATGCCGTATTTATAACAAATAACAAGTATAATTAATTTATTTTCACGAATTACAACGGATTACGGCTGCCACGCCCCGATTGCATCACTTTCCGTTTTTTACAATAATCGTGAAAATAATGTTTAATTCCGGCTTAATATTTTTTTCCGGATGTTGACTAGCTTACAAGCCCGCGGATAACGTACGCGCCCGGATACTTATTTTCTCGTCGGATGTTGAACGATTTGTACACGATGTTTCGGTGACACGATGTTAACCCGGCGATGGTTGAGAAAGGAAAGACCTCGTTTCCCTCCAAAATCTCGCCAACCTTAACTTTCGCGATTGCGCGGCGCGCGGATAGTAATATCACCACGCGCTAGGAAGTTTTGTGATGCGCTACGAGCGCGGGTCATTCAAATCACTCTATTATTATGCAGTTTCTATGTTTTATTCTGAAAATGCGCAAATTGTTTATTATCGCTGTTATCGACTTACTATTAATTTTATCATGTTTCTAGACTCTAAATTCCGGATGATAAATTATAAAATGTTTAATTTTATTAATATTAATGATTTTGCGTATTTAGCGCTACGACGTCAATAATATATTTTAATTAACTACGAAACTGCGTAATAATGCTCACACACTCTGTTTCTCAATTATTCTATAGCTGGAATTAAACATAATTAAGTTAATTATTAATTATAAATTATGTATTTTGTAAATTATAATTTTTGCCTTAAGGCGAACTAAAAAGCAGGCCTCTGCACAATATTAAATAACCTATTTCAAACAAAATATATATATTTAAAAACAATTGAAAATTTATGATGAAAAGCGCAGACCATTATTAGCTCTAGCAAAATAAAACGATGCAGGGTTTAAGAGCCCGGGCACATAGAAAAACGTGAGCAGTAAGCAAATCAACAGTCTTATATTGTATATGTTATTCCGTTACACCCCATTAATATTACCAGAATATTACTAGTTATACTAACATTGATACAAGCGTGTTACGTAACAATTACACAATTTTTGTTACATAACTGTAACGCCAAAAAGATGTATAACAGTTATATTACCTGCATATAACAAATGTTAAATTGCATGTTACTTTCATGTTATGTAGCCCTTATATATCACAAGAATAACATTGTGATATTACATGTAACTTCCATGTCATATTGCCGTTATAAAATGTGTTCACTGGGAAGCTTATTGCAAAATTTGCGATCAATCATTGAGAAGTCATCTTGCGGATCTCCAAAGACATGCACGTTCGAAAAAACACCGAGAGAATTCTGCAGTGTTGAACAGGACAAAATATAAATCTTTGATGAGCCATGGTAACAGCCATTGAGATTGATTCCATTTCGTAATTAATAGACGCTTCCAAATTGCAATAAATATTTTATATTGTTTTAAATATACAATTTTTCAGTCAGGACTTTTTAAAATATATTGTTCAATTTTTTTTAATTCGATTTTGCAGAAACACAATGAACTATAGTGCAGAATTCTTGTATATTCATATGATTTATCTTTTATTATTTGAAGGATATCAGGCTACAATAACTGCAGAGAAGAAAATCGTGGATATAAAGCTAGCATTATATATAACAATGCACTCATCTATTCGCTCAGTAGATCATCTAGGCGAGCTTCTATCAACCTTAGGAAAAGGAAGCAATCTCGAGAATCTACGATTACATAGGACGAAATGCTCAAATGTGATAAAGCACGTGATTGCACCCGTTCTTTTCAAAGATTTGGTCAAAGCCATTGGGAAAAAAGGGTACTCGATTATTATCGATGAAAGCACCGATGTTTCAGTCACAAAGTACCTGTGCATGTGCATTAAATACTTCGATACCACAGAAAACCGCATGCTCACTGATTTTTTGGGCATACTAGAAGTAGAACGAGCAACGGCCATCGATTTACATAAGAGTATTGTCGAGTATTTGCAACGAATTGGAATCCCGTTGAAAAATATGGTAGCCATAGGCACGGATGGAGCAAGTAACCTGTGTGGGCGCAATCATTCAGTTTATACTCTACTAAAATGCGATGTACCAAACCTGCAACTCATGAGATGTACTTGCCATTCGCTGCATCTCTGTTCGTCGAAGGCGAGTGAAGAACTTCCGGGTTCTTTAGACTTTCTAGTGAGAGAAGTATTCAATTGGTTCAGCATCAGTCCGCTGCGCAAAATAAATTATAAGAAAACGTTTGATTTGATCAACTCCGGTAACGATGCTCAGAAATTTCGACAGATGATTCAACTTTCGCGAACAAGATGGCTCGCATTTTACAACGTTGTGAAACGGTTATTGGAGCAGTGGGTGGAGTTGAAAACCCATTTCCGTATAGCTTGCGACGCTGAAAAGTGCTATACTGCACGAACGATCCGCGATATGCTCGAGAATGACTGCAACAGATTGTACCTAGTATTTTTGAAGCCCATTTTGTCTGAAGTGCAGCACCTAAATACATCGTTTCAGAGCGAAAAAATCGACGTTGGAAGTTTGTATGTATAGATTTCTCTCGTATTTTTGTCGTTCGCTGGACAAATTTTGAAGCCAACTTTCTTGAGAGCCGCGCATAATAAGTCTCTCGTACAACAAGTAATTGATGCAGTTGGTAACGACCTGGCCTTCTTGCCGGTTGCAGAAGTGGATTTCGGACAAGAATTCAGGAAGGAATTCCAAGGATCCCAAATCTCTGCGGAAAGAAAATCTCAGATACAGCAGAGGTGTTTTAATTTTCTGAAAAGATTTTTGACAGAAATGGCGCAGAGGCTTCCAACAAATTTTGAAATCTTCAAGAAAATCGAGCTATTGAGTCCAAGCCGATGCACATTGCAAGTTCGAATTAAGTTCGAGGAGCTTCCCTTGCAGGATTTCTTTGATTCTGACTGTGATGTCTCTCTGTACAAGAGCCAATGGGAAAAACTCAGTTTCGTCGATTGGAACGCTCATTATAAAGGAGATGTTCCAACCAATATTTTAGTCTTTTGGCCTGATGTGTATAAATACACCGATGCTTGTGGCCGATTCATTTTCCGAGAACTGGCAGAAGTGGTGTTAAAAATGCTCACAATTCCTACGAGTAACGCTGTGGTCGAACGAGCTTTCTCAGCACTCACTCTGATAAAAACACGGATTCGGAATAAACTGAGTACTTCGATGCTGCAATCTCTTCTCACAATCCGGATGCATTTTCAAGCGCACGAGAAGTGTTGCAAAATGTTTCAACCCTCAACGGAAATGATCGATCGTTTTAAATCAAGTTTCATGTATGAGTCAAAAACCGGAACGTCCGGACCTAGCTGCGCGAATTCCGATAGCGAAGAAAATGAAAACGAGAGTCTTCATGAAATGATTGATATTATCTCGGATATGTTGTAAATAGCAAAAAGTCTGATGGCTTCTGCCCATAGGACGCGGAAACGCTTGCCGCGCGGCAAGAAGAGACGCGGTAGCCAATAATGAACTTTTGGTTCTTACGGAAAAGCGAAACGTTGATTGGCTACCGCATCGCTTCTTGCCGCGCGGTAAGCGTTTCCGCGTCCCGTGTACAGGAATCATGAGACGAAGCTGAAGTCTGAAACATAAAGAAGCTTAGTTTGAAACACAAAGAAGACTGTGATGAGTTAAAACTTGATAGTTTTTATACGTTAAAAAATTTTCCTTTTTGTTTGTATAGGTTTGGTGTACTTATTGGCCCATATTATTCTCAACTCTCTTTTGTCGATAAAAGCGCGCATTTATATCTGAAATGCTATAGTTCATGTTACGTATACTATATCATCTCAGAAATAAAAGCGCGCTTTTATCGCTAAAAGAGAGTTGAGAATATGGACCATTATATATACATTAATACTATTACTTAATAACTATTTTTTTAAAATAATATGTATATTAGTCTAGATTTAATGATCGATGTTTTTTTCAACCTCGCCCGTCCCTATCATGGTGGAAGTAATAACCCTGGTAAAAATTACCGTTAGAAACGGATAGAACGTGCATTCTATCCGTTTCTGACTGTTTTACTATGCGTTTCTTTCCCTGCAATTACGGATAGAAGCAGATGAAAAGTGTTGCAGATTCTATAAGACTGTGTACGCAAATACGGTGAGGAAGGCTAACTGCATCTAACTGATTCCTAACGGAACGGAACTTCTATCTGAACCTATGCGCAGACGAATTATGAATCCTATTCGTTTTTATACGTAGTCAATTTTGAATGTCTATCCGCATCTAATTGCAAAACCAGGCAGGATATCTATCTGCATTTGCATGCAATTATGATTTGCCCGCTCTATCCGTTTCTAACTGCAAATGCATTTTATTCATTTCTTATTACTGCAAATACATGTACAGGGTGTATCAAGACGATACAGAGCGGTACGGCGGGTTGCCCATTCGAGCAGGCGCGCATGGTCGTTCACAATTGCGTTGACTTCGGTGCATCACTTATAATCACTCGCATATCTTTTTTACAATAAAATGAACTTTTTAGCGCCCGAAGTTGCAATACAATTGTGACGGATTTCCGTAGCAGTAACGTTAAAACAGAAGTCGAGATGACAATACAGGTTATAAAATAAATTTTATTAAGAAAACGAAAGACATCTTCTCTCTTACGAAAAAAGCTCGTACCATAGACCATCATAATCATTATATATTATAATTTTATTACTTAAATTATTTTTTGCACACAATGTTTATGCACAGGAAAAAAGTCAGCAATTAGCATATGTGTGCAAATTTAAATTATAAGTCGGCTAATAAATTTCATTCAATGTAAGTTTAAATAATGGCAGAAATCATCATTAACAAATCTTACAATATTTATTTTGTTTAATTAATAAATAATTTATCATTAAATTGATAATCAATTTAATATATCAATACTAATGAGCATTATATAATTCTTTATATAAATGATGCTGCTGCATCTTAAAAATCTTAATCTTAATCTCATAAACAAGAGGTTTATTAGTATAAAATATACATTTTAAATATGATGCTAATGAATAGTTTATATAAGGCAAATTATCATAATATTTAATGAATACTTTTCAGTAATAAATTTCTTGTAAATTTATATGAGATTCAGTAGCATTATTTACATAAAAATGCTTATTAGCATCAGTATATTGAATTAATTATTAATGTTAATAATGAAATATTAATATTCTGAAATAAATGTTGTTAGACATAAGATCCGCTGATAATCGTTTTTATCGTTATAAATAACGATGGAAACGGTTATCAGCGGATCTTGTGCCTAATAACATTTATTTCAGATTATTTATATATATATATATATATATATATATATATATATATCGTATATATATAATTTATATTAATTTTTGTATGAAATATTTCGTTCCGTGCAAAATAAAATAATTGAAATAATAAAATAATAATGTATAATAACTATGATCGACTATGATCCAGCTTTCTTGGTAAGAGAAAAATAAGGCATCCCTCGTTTGTCACGTTTACTTTATAAAATGTATTTTCATACCTTGTCACTTTGGCTTCTGTTTTAACCGATCAATGTTGAAGTCTATTAAAATTGAATGTTTTGCATAATTTAAGTGAATGTCTCGTATGTCTGATGGAAATTTGTCGAAAGCGCAGAGATTAAACAAATCATCAGTAATCAGTAATATAAATATTAAGATATAAACTCGTTTCTACAAGGTGGCAGTGTCTCAAACCTGATCTCGTATGTAACCCCATACAAAAAAATCCACAGGTGTTAGAGGTCAGGAGAGCGTGGGGGCCATTCATGCAGAGTGCTATGGATGCCTATCCATCTGTTAGGAAATCTTTGATTTAGTATATTACGAGCGAGAAGGGATGTATGAGCAGGATGGCCATCTTGTTGAAAGATAATATTTGGTAATACAGCCAATGGAACATCTTCTAATAAATTAGGTAATGTTTCCTCCAGGAAAGCGGAATAAACTTCTGCTGTGACGTTAATATTTTCCGGAAAGAAATACGGCCCGATAACTTGATTATCTAAAATTCCCATCCAGACATTAATATGGAATTGGCCCTGGATGTGTGTTTTTTTTCGGCAATGAGGATTTTTCTCCGCATAATGATGTTCATTATGTCTGTTTATGTCTGATAATGGAGCGTATTAATTGTTATTAATTTTTTATTAACCATTTATTCTCTCGCGGTCGATAGCAAAGAAGGATTCTCTCCAAATTTTTAGGGAATTACGTTCTTGTGATAACAAAACAATTCAGCAAGTATCTACGACAAGACGCGGTTTCCTTTAATTGTTATTATATTTTTATTAATAATTTATTCTGCAGCGACCGATAGCAAAGAACGATTCTCTCGTCTTGTCGCAAATACTTGCTGAATCGTTTTGTTATCGCAAGAACGTGATTCGCTAAAAATTTGGAGAAAATCGCTCTTTGCTGTCGACCGCTAGAGAATAAATGGTTAATAAAAAATTAATAACAATTAATACGCTCCATTATCAGACATAAACAGACATAATGAACATCATTATGCGGAGGAAAATCCTCATTGCCGAAAGGAAACACACATCCAGGGCCAATTCCATATTAATGTCTGGATGGGAATTTTAGATAATCAAGTTATCGGGCCGTATTTCTTTCCGGAAAATATTAACGTCACAGCAGAAGTTTATTCCGCTTTCCTGGAGGAAACATTACCTAATTTATTAGAAGATGTTCCATTGGCTGTATTACCAAATATTATCTTTCAACAAGATGGCCATCCTGCTCATACATCCCTTCTCGCTCGTAATATACTAAATCAAAGATTTCCTAACAGATGGATAGGCATCCATAGCACTCTGCATGAATGGCCCCCACGCTCTCCTGACCTCTAACACCTATGGATTTTTTTGTATGGGGTTACATACGAGATCAGGTTTATGAGACACTGCGACCTTGTAGAAACGAGTTTATATCTTAATATTTATATTACTGATTACTGATGATTTTTGTTTAATCTCTGCGCTTTCGACAAATTTCCATCAGACATACGAGACATTCACTTAAATTATGCGAAACATTCAATTTTAATAGACTTCAACATTGATCGGTTAAAACAGAAGCCAAAGTGACAAGGTATGAAAATACATTTTATAAAGTAAACGTGACAAACGAGGGATGCCTTATTTTTCTCTTACCAAGAAAGCTGGATCATAGTCGATCATAGTTATTATACATTATTATTTTATTATTTCAATTATTTTATTTTGCACGGAACGAAATATTTCATACAAAAATTAATATAAATTATATATATACGATATATATATATATATATATATATATATATATATAAATAATCTGAAATAAATGTTATTAGGCACAAGATCCGCTGATAACCGTTTCCATCGTTATTTATAACGATAAAAACGATTATCAGCGGATCTTATGTCTAACAACATTTATTTCAGAATATTAATATTTCATCATTAACATTAATAATTAATTCAATATACTGATGCTAATAAGCATCTTTATGTAAATAATGCTACTGAATCTCATATAAATCTACAAGAAATTTATTACTGAAAAGTATTCATTAAATATTATGATAATTTGCCTTATATAAACTATTCATTAGCATCATATTTAAAATGTATATTTTATACTAATAAACCTCTTGTTTATGAGATTAAGATTAAGATTTTTAAGATGCAGCAGCATCATTTATATCAAGAATTATATAATGCTTATTAGTATTGATATATTAAATTGATTATCAATTTAATGATAAATTATTTATTAATTAAACAAAATGAATATTGTAAGATTTGTTAATGGTAATTTCTGCCATTATTTAAACTTACATTGAATGAAATTTATTAGCCGACTTATAATTTAAATTTGCACACATATGCTAATTGCTGACTTTTGTCCTGTGCATAAACATTGTGTGCAAAAAATAATGTAAGTAATGAAATTATAATATATAATGATTATGATGGTCTATGGTACGAGCTTTTTTCGTAAGAGAGAAGATGTCTTTCGTTTTCTTAATAAAATTTATTTCATAACCTGTATTGTCATCTCGACTTCTGTTTTAACGTTTTTACGTTTTTACTGCTACGGAAATCCGTCACAATTG
Source organism: Temnothorax nylanderi (assembly GCF_030848795.1). Classification (NCBI taxonomy): domain Eukaryota; kingdom Metazoa; phylum Arthropoda; class Insecta; order Hymenoptera; family Formicidae; genus Temnothorax; species Temnothorax nylanderi. Next base: position 53,819 of record NW_027249580.1, on the reverse strand, counting down.
TATTGCAACTTCGGGCGCTAAAAAGTTCATTTTATTGTAAAAAAGATATGCGAGTGATTATAGGTGATGCACCGAAGTCAACGCAATTGTGAACGACCATGCGCGCCTGCTCGAATGGGCAACCCGCCGTACCGCTCTGTATCGTCTTGATACACCCTGTACATTGTGGGAGGTTTGTAGTTATTAGGTAGATTCTACCTTTAAACGCCAGGAGAAGGGATTCCTTTAGTTACGACACTGTAATTTTTCTGGTTGTCGCCTGACAGAACGCCTGCTTATATATTATGGCTGGTTGTATTTTAAATGTGAGAAACGCTTTCCATCATGCGCCGCCTAGCGGCGTCGTCGCGAAGATGCAGATGGATGCGGTATCCGCAATTACGGATAGATACCGTCAGCATTTGATGCGTACAGAATGCGGACAGAAACATACAGGATTCGTATCCGTAGTTGCAGACAAATTCCTATAGGTCGACATTGCGTACAGATGCAGATGGATGCGGTATCCGCAATTACGGATAGATACCGTCAGCATCTGATGCGTACAGAATGCGGACAAAAACAGACAGGATTCGCATCCGTAGTTGCAGACAAATTCCTATAAGTCGACATTGCGTACAGATGCAGATGGATGCGGTATCCGCAATTACGGATAGATACCGTCAGCATTTGATGCGTACAGAATGCGGACAGAAACATACAGGATTCGTATCCGTAGTTGCAGACAAATTCCTATAGGTCGACATTGCGTACAGATGCAGATGGATGCGGTATCCGCAATTACGGATAGATACCGTCAGCATCTGATGCGTACAGACTGCGGATAGAAACAGACAGGATTCGTATCCGTAGTTGCAGATAAATTCCTGTAGGTCGACATTGCGTACAGATGCAGATGGATGCGGTATCCGCAATTACGGATAGATACCGTCAGCATCTGATGCGTACAGAATGCGGACAAAAACAGACAGGATTCGCATCCGTAGTTGCAGACAAATTCCTATAAGTCGACATTGCGTACAGATGCAGATGGATGCGGTATCCGCAATTACGGATAGATACCGTCAGCATCTGATGCGTACAGAATGCGGACAGAAACAGACAGGATTCGTATTCGTAGCTGCAAACAAATTCTTGTAGGTCGACATTGCGTACAGATGCAGATGGATGCGGTATCCGCAATTACGGATAGATACCGTCAGCATCTGATGCGTACAGAATGCGGACAGAAACAGACAAGTTTTTCTATTGCAAAAGCTTATAGATGCTGTATGCCGATAGATTTCCATTAGATACAGTTATACGTCGTTACATTAGGTCTGTTCTTTGCAGCTGAACTGGCTGCACTAGTTCAGAGTTTATCTTTTTTACACCACATTGGAAGGAAAAGGATGAACTCTGAACTAGTGCAGCCAGTTCAGCTGTAAAGAACAGACCAATTTTCTGTCTGTATTTGCAGATACAATAGTGCTGCTTACAGAAACGGATAGAGCTAGACAAGCTTGCAGTTACAGCGGATAGGATTCCGTTACATACCATCAGAAATTCTATCTGTTTCTAACTGTTTCTAACGGTAATTTTTACCAGGGAAGGTGTGCTTATGCGCACGTTTCTTGCAATATCCAATCACAGAACGTGACAAAAGTCCGCCATGTTTTTTTAATTTTGGTAGGAGATTCAAATTGTGTAATTATTTAGAATATGTTTAAATGTCATTATGAAAGTAAAAAATGTAATTGTCACTTGAATCGCCATTAAATCTCCCAGATAGCCAAGCGAGATTTAGCATATCGAGTAAACTGATGTACTGCACGTATTATTGTAAACTTGCCGACAATTTGCTGTCATCGGAATCTAACGTGGAATTGAGTTAGCATCAGGAGAGCAAATAGACTTCATGAATTTATGAAATTGTAAGAGCATGCATGAGGAATAATAAACTCGTCACCTTGACAGCAAATTGACGGCACGCCATGAGCTTGCATTTCATACATAGCATCATGACGGCAACGTGACGGTAAAATGACGACACTTATGATATCAAACGTTGTACACAAGAAGTAGAGTATCTATTGAATATTGATGAAGTTTCTAAACTACATCTTGATGTCGACAATTTGTCAATATCATAAGATTATTCTTCATGGGCGACAATTTGTCGGCAAGCATGGATGAAGCTAAGGGCTTCACACCTTAGCAGAAAAGCAGAAAGCAGAAAAGCAGAACCCAATCAGAACTCTCACCCCATAGTAGGCAATATGTATTGGTATATACTACTACATACTGCTTACTATGAGTGAGAGTTCTGATTGGATTCTGCTTTTCTGCTTTCTGCTTTTCTGCTAAGGTGTGAAGCCGCCCTAAAAGACTCCATAGACGCGGCAACGCCGTGCGGCAGAGTGCGTTAACCAATCAGAAGACTGCCGCAAGTCGCCTGCGTTAATCTGCGGCAAAATTAAAATTTGTTGATTGGTCAACGCACTCTGCTGCACGTCGTTGCCGCGTCTATGGAGTCTTACATTAGCATTAGCTTTATGCTGCGTTCCCACTATACGCGTCGTGACGCGACGCACGACGCGTATAGTGAGAACTCAGCCTAATTTCCCGACGCTTGACACACCCATGTAAAGGCGCCTGTGGCTCCAGCGTCAGCTGCGCAACAATCTTCTGCGCAGCTCGACGCTCGCATGTAACTGCACCTTAATCCTTCTATCTTGGATGAAGCGCCCGCGGGAGAATAAGAGAAGAACGATAAGACTCTTTGGCAAAGAAGACAGTAAAATAAGAGACGAGTTTGTGTCCTGATGAGACGAGGAATTGATACGATGTATATAAGAACTTCAATGTGTGTGCGCCGAACGGATACACGAGGTGAGCGTTTGTCTTTTATTGAATGTAATAACAATGGCCCGATAATTAACTACTTGACCCCCCTTATGGAAAAATACACTCAACGTCTTAAAGTTGGGTGTGATTTCGGACCGCCAATTGAAGATTAACCAATCAAAGATGTTGAAATGATGGTTAACTTTCATTGGCGGTCCGAAATCACACCCAATTTTAAGACGTTGAGTGTATTTTTCCATAAGGGCCGTGGCACGTGTGCAGGCTTTGGAGAAGTATTATCTTAAAAGAATATTAATTATTGTTATTATTATAATTAATACATACCCTGCTGCAAATCTCCTTTGTCTTTATAAACATGAGGTTTGTCAAAGCGGTAGTGTACGGATTTCTTAAAGAAACATTACTTCGAACATATATAATTTAGCATGTAATGTTTCAATGCTATTAGAAAAATAATTAACAAGTTATTCATTTTGTGTTGATAGCTGCATGAAATATTACATTTTATTATTTATTATTTATTACAACATGCTATATTATATATGTCGTAAATGTTCGTTTAACAAATCAGTACACCGACATACCTCAGAAGTGGAGATTTCCTATCGACAGTTTCTAAACATTATTCATCGATTGCCATCATATAAGATATGTACATTTGATCCAATGATATTTTACTTTATTAGATATGATAGATTAGTATTAAGAAGTCACTCAGAGTTTACGTACATACATATTTGATTCAAAGCGATGCTTAGTGCACCTTATTTAAAAATCTACTTGTGAGATATGTAGGTGTACTGATTTCTTAAACGAACATTTACGACATATATAATATAGCATGTAATATTTCATAGCATGTCAATACAAAGTTGAAAATCTGTTACTAATTTTCTATCAACACCATTGAAACATTTTACATGCTAAATTATAAATAAATATGTCCTAAATGTTCTTTTAAGAAATCAGTACACCACCGCTTCGACGAACGTCACGTTTTTAAGACAAACTGCGAGCATCGATCGATTTGTGTCTAATATGTTCGTACACTTGGTGCTTGCGTGGTATTGAAATATACAATATTAGTAATGCGATTATAAATATATTAAACACAATTGATGTAATTATAGAACATTTATTCATTTATTTCTTTTTATTTTACATAATTGTTTTAAATACAATGTTGTTTTATTTGCCCAAAAATCTGAAACTCGGGTTACGTCCACGATCACGCAATACATTTATATATACTTTTTTAATTTCAAATTGTATTTGGCTACTCGGTTCGGTTCCTTAGGTTCGATTTCGGTCAAGCTGGTTTTTTTTGGTTATTTCTATTCTTCTTGTTAATTTTTAGTTCGGTTTAGTTAGGTTTAGTACTATTTTATGTGGATGTAAATCTTTTCCACAGTTAGGAATATTGCGTACTTTTTTAAAATTATTACAATCTTTTCCTTCTATTCTTCATTTAAAAGTTGAAAAATCAAGCTCAAATTCAAGTCTTTGTATATTAAGATTCTGCTGTCTGCAAACATTGATTCTTTTTCTTTTTTTCTACTGTGAAAATATTGTTGATGAATTCGTGCGCTTTTTAAATTTATTTTATTGCGAGTTTTAATTTATCACTTAAATATTCTTTTTATTATACTAGACGCATTAACGGTGACATGAATCCCTACAAAAGGAGGCCAAAGTTGCGGCCAAAGTTTAGAGGCCGGAAACCGATGTACAAGGTAACATCACGCCAACGCACCAATTTACTGCGACAATTGCGGCAAAGCAATGAAACGAGTACTGATATGCGCCCGAAAAGTCAAGCAGCGCAGGTTGCGTGCGATCCTTGCATCAACGACAGAGCGTTGTTACCTGACTCTGAAAGTTGCCATAATTCGGCAATGTCTGTTATTAGTGAACCTTGCTCTGGACCGTCTACTTTGGTTTCCGCATCAGTTGATGTCGATAGTGTTGGTTCAATCCATCCTGACAATACCAATTCCGCTCTTGTAAATCATTGCAATAACGAGGAGGTGATGGAACCTGCTCAAGCGTTTCGACAATCTCTAGCATCGGCTTTTGTAAAGGGAAATTTCACGCATACGCAAGGGAACATCATTTTAAAATCACTGCATACCCTTCCGCAACTCGCTTACCTTCCGCGAGATACGCGAACGCTTTTGAATACTCCTCGAGTTAGTCCTCAAGTGCGCAATATTTATCCCGGGGAATATCTTCATATTGGGTTTGAAAAAGCTCTTACTCGCATTTTATTGAAAACTCCATCGCATTTATTTCCAGATATACTCCACATCGATTGCAGTACTGATGGTGCCAGATTAAATAAATCTGGCAGTATGCAAATTTGGCCTATTCAATGTTCGGTCGCAAACATTCCACGCAGCAAACCTGAAGTTGTAGGGATCTACAAAGGATCAAAAAAACCTGCAAATATCGACGATTTCCTTAATGACTTTATTGAAGACGTTCTTCAAGTCATTAAGACAGGTGGTATCGTTTTCCTTCAAAAACAAATCCCTGTTACATTGAGGGCTTTTATTGCAGACGCGCCTGCACGCTCATGGCTGTTAAATCATTTCGGTCATACTTCCAGTCATCCGTGTTCGAAATGCAAAGTAGTTGGTATCTCTTGCGATGGCCAATTGGTCTTCACTGGCATAAAACATCGCATTCGGACCGACGACGAATATGCAAGACTTGTCGATGATGAGCATCATAAGGGACCGAGTCCCCTATCTCGTTTACCCATTGGATTAGTGTCACAGGTACCCGTTGAGTTTATGCATTTAATTTGCATTGGTGTCGCCAAAAAATTGTTGATGTCTTGGATCACTGGCAAATATGGAAAAAAAATGAAATTGTCCGGTCGAAACCAAGACCAAATTTCAAAAAGACTTGAATGTATTGCGCAGTATTGCCCGCGAGAATTTTCAAGAAAGCCGAGACCATTGTCCGATTACAAAGATTATAAAGCAACGGAAGGTCGTCAGTTCACTTTGTATACTGGACCCGTAGCTTTGCGAGGTATTATGGACGAGCAAGGTTACAAGCACTTCTTGCTTTTTCACGCGGCTATTCGTGCACTATGTTCCTCTCCACTCTCACTAACTTTGATAAACTTTGCAAAGCTTGCATTAGAGAAGTTTGTCGAGACCTGTCCACGCTTTTATAAGCTAACTTTTCTATCGTACAATGTGCATGCATTGCTGCACTTAGCACAAGATGCTGAACGTCTAGGTCCACTCGACACTTTTTCGGCATTTCCTTATGAAAACAATATGACGTTCTTTAGAAAATTTTATAGGAAGCCCTGTAGTCCTTTGCAACAGTTTGCCCTCAGACAAGCCGAAAGAGAGAAAAGGGAGGAACTTAAACCCCCAACTGTTACCAATGCAATTAAAGTTTTCCAAAGGCACAGTAACGGCCCTTTATTACCTACACAATTATCCTCACGCTGTGTCCAGTATAAGAAACTACAGACTGAGAGATTCTTCATTCACGTAGATTCTTTAGGCGATAGATGCATCATTTTAAATAATCGTTCAATATGCGTTGTACGCAATATTATTAAAATTGATGACATCTATTATTTGGTATTGAATAAATTTCAAATCGTTGAAGACTTGTATGATGTTGCTGTTCCATCATCTGCATTAGAAATTGTCGTGTGTTCCGCATTGTCTGAGGATTTGGCGATAGCGGCTTTGAATGAAGTTAAAGCAAAATGTTATTTGATGCCGTACTGGAGAGTCCAGAGCAGCAACGATTCAGAAGTCAGTGTTGATGAAGGAGATGAGTTCGTTCCAGACAAGTTTGTTGTTTCATCCCTGTTATAGGTGACACACAAACACACACACACACACACACGCGCGCGCGCGCGCGCACATACACGCTTACACATGGAATCAGATATCTGTCACGTCCTCATCGTTGATCCCGATCGAGTTATACTAAGAGCAGAAATTTTAATGAAACGGACACTTAAACATTTTACAAGCAGTTTATATACACAGCTATTTTCATTTCTTGTTTACGTTAATCCCTATTGTCTGGACAGTTCAATCTGTGGGAAATGCGTGAGAATCATCTTTTCTTCTTACTTATATTTTAGTGTTTAAATTCTCATGTCATAATCAAGGTGCAATCAAGCTGAACAATGAGTTCAGGATCCCGGAAGGTCTCCCTGTCGAAACGACATGGTATCAAGAAAATTTCAATACAAACGGGACAGCTGAAACGGTAATTCTGTACTGTCAGACTCTTTATTGCAGTAGTGCATGTGTTATTTCTTGTGAACTGAATATAGTTGTACAACTCCCCATACGGCATTGAACATTCCTGTTACGTTTCAAAAATGTTCAATGCTGTATATGTAGGTCTGTTCAATATTAAGTTAAATAAAAAGAGAAACGTTGATATGAAGTTGGGATTGATATTTTTGTGCAAAATATTATGTGAGAGGTGTTAGTTTCATAGAACTGTCGTTAATAATTTTTATATATTTGTTACTTATTTTCAGTAAAGATTGTTGTTAATAAAGATACCTGTTCGAGATTCCGTTATCACGTTGCGCCATCTCATCAGATGGCAGCATCGATCGGGTATCGACAGGCCGGATCAACGCGGCAGCTTGCGCAAGCACGGGCGCGCTCATCGCGAACTTCTCCCTCGCGCCAGTGTGAAAACATGTCCGCGCTGTGATCAGACGTACGACGACCACGCTGTGCGTTTCGCTAGTAGAACTGTATTACAGTGCCCATTGCAGTGATTGAAGCTGCCAAGAAGCTTTACTAACGTGTGAAGAGACCGCTCATCAACTCTGGTGCATCAACACGACTACTCAGGCTCACACGTGCGCGAGTGCCGACCGCCACGTGTCTCACCGGCTCACGGGCCACTCACCACACCAAGACAATTAATATAATTGATCTTGCTCATCTTCAAACATTCACAGACTTCTCAATTCTACACCGCTCACGGATTCTCAGGTCAGATTGTATCTTTTTGACGTATTAAAGACGGCTCAGACTGTGGTCTGAGTTACACAAAAAATAAAGGATTAATTCGTTAACACCCTCCACGCGCGTCCTTCTCATCCCGCTTCCATCGCCGGGAATTATCAGCGATTTCGCGAACATTTGGTCCTTCGAGCCGGATGCGTGGAACTTATGGTGTAACTCAGACACAGATCACGTGAAAAGGGCATGCTCTTCGCGATGTGCCACGTAGACATTATAGCGCTTTCGCGAGTGAAAGACAGACATTCTCACGCGCGCTCGCGAGTGTTACACAAGTGTTCACGCGCCCTCGCGAGTGTCACATAAACAGTATCACGTGCTCAGTACATGACTCTCGCTTCGCATCGCGCTTTCTCTCGCGTTCCTCGAACGTTCTCGTCTCGTGCAGCATTTCTTACACGTGTCTCGACGTTTCTCAGGAACGCCGCATTACTGGACAAGTTGCTCAACACCTTCAAGGAAGGAATAAAGGGCCTGCAAGCCTTGGGCGTCTCACAGGATCTGGGAGATAGCATCCTGGTGTACCAGCTGTCCAGGCAGCTGGATCGCCAGACGAAGGAGCAGTGGGAGACGTCCTTAGGGGCCAAACGCGAGTATCCGCGATTCGAGCAGCTCGAACAGTTTCTCACCTCTCGAGCACGAGCACTCGAGAGGATAGAGTCCACGGCCAGCTCAGGGAGCACGGCCGCCTCAACGTCCAGGCGCCCGTCGACAGCTCACCATGCGGCAGTTCAACCGGCCCGCACGGAATCATCAGACGGCTCCACGGTGTACCCGTGTGACTGCTGCAACGGCACGCATTTCGTTGTGACGTGCACCAAATTTAGGGATCTCTCACCGGTCGAACGACAGAAACTTGTCATCTCACGGAGGCTCTGCTTCAATTGCCTCGGCCGCCACAACGTCCGCTCATGTAAGAGCTCAGGGAGTGCAAGAAGTGCACCAACCGACACCACACGATGCTGCATGAAGCTCATCAGGCGAACTCATCAGCGAAGCCGAGCACCAGCTCAGCTGCGTCAGCTCAATAGGAAGATGGTGCAATCGTCGCTCACTCCTCTTTGGCCCGCTCATCACACTCAACATTATTAGCTACGGCCCTGGCTCAGAAAAATTCATTTGTGACTACTCAGCGCGTACGGCTTCTCATCGATTCAGGTTCAGAACTCACCTTCGTCTCTGAATCACTCATTCGTCAGCTCAACATTCCTCGTCATCATTCTGTCATCATCATTACTGGAATTGGGGGCGAAAAGTCAACTCAAACTCGAGGAGTTGCCTCACTCCAGCTCCGCTCACTTCACTCAAGATCAGACGTCATCATTCAAGCTCACATTCTGCAGACGTTAACCAACATCTTGCCATCATTCAACGCTGCACCACAGGAATGGCCGCATCTCACCAAGTTAATCTTGGCCGATCCAGACTTTCTCACACTACGGCCAGTGGATATCATCATTGGAGCTGATTCATATGGGCAGATCATCAAGCCCAACATCATCAAACAAGATCCATTGATGCCAATTGCGCAGCTCTCAATTTTTGGATGGCTCGTTCTCGGACCTGTCGACACATCATCATCGGCATCTGCTGCAGTGCACCATGCCTCGATTCAGGAGAGAGAAGATGTTCTCGACGAGTTGCTGGCGAAATTCTGGACACAAGAAGAAGTGCCTGCAAGTAATACTCATGATCTTACGCCTGACGAGCAAAGATGTGAAGAATATTACAAGAGCACTGTTTCGCGGGACTCAACAGGTCGATACACGGTTCGACTTCCGTTAAAATCATCACCTGATACTCTTGGGGATTCGTACCACACTGCGCATCGATGCCTGCAGGGCCTACTAAGAAGATTCGCACGAGATGACAACTATCGACGCCTTTATCACCAGTTCATGACAGAATATCGAGAGCTCAATTACATGACGGAGGCCGCACCCGTTTCCAGCCAGCACGCGCAATATTACTTGCCACATCACGGCGTGCTCAAACCAGACAGTGCAACCACAAAATTACGTGTGGTGTTTAATGGCTCAAGTGCATCTACATCCGGCCGCTCACTCAATGATATCATGTATACGGGAGCCAAGCTGCATTTAGACGTCACAGACGTTTTGCTCTGGATTCGACAGTTTCGGCATTTAGTGGCAACTGACATCACCAAAATGTACAGGCAAATCAACGTACATAAGGATGACTGGAATTTACAGCGGGTCCTCTGGATCGACAAACAACTCAAGGAAGTGGAAAATTATCTAACAACGGTCACGTATGGTACCAAGGGTGCCCCGTTCTTAGCAGTGCGAACACTGCTGCAACTGGTGAAGGATGAAGGCCATAAGTTTCCCCTTGCAGTGCCGCCACTCACTGAGGGTCGATATGTTGACGACACCTTTGGAGGCGCCGACACAGTTCAGCAGGTAAAGGAAATTGCAGTGCAACTGAAGAATTTGTGCATGGCGGGCGGGTTTCCATTATCAAAGTGGCACGCGACTCATCAAGATGTGCTCACTGCGGTTTAAGCAGAAAAGGAACAGGGCTCACAAATTGCATTTGACGATTGCACAACCAAAATCCTCGGATTAAACTGGCTTCCTCACGAAGATTCATTCACATTCTCAACAAGGATCTCATCGCACACCAATCAGTTCACCAAACGCCTCGTTTTGTCTGAAGTGGCTCAGATATTCGATCCACTAGGCTTTGCATCACCAGTAGTGATCAAGGCGAAGATGCTCTTGCAGGAGCTATGGCTCCATAAGCTCCGATGGGATGAACCACTGCCATCCCAGCTCTCATCACGGTGGCTCACCATCAGAAAAGAACTCACCAGCTTAAGCAGAATCTCAATACCTCGATGGTATAACACATGGAGTACCTCGTCAGTGGAATTTCACAGCTTTTCTGATGTTTCTCAACTAGCAATGGCTGCAGTCGTATATATCACCGTCCGCAGCTCAAACGACGCCACGATTTCATTGGTGTGCTCGAAAACTAAGGTAGCACCGCTCAAACGGCTCACCATCCCGAGACTAGAACTCTCCGCAGCACTGCTGCTCTCAAGGCTCATGCGATACGTTCAAGCCACCTTGAAGTTGAACGTTACAGCAATTCACCTGTGGACGGACTCTGTTGTGACACTCACGTGGATCAAATCTCATGCATCGCGCTGGAAGGATTTTGTGAGAAACCGAGTTTCTCAGATTCAAGATCTCACTGCAAAAGCACACTGGAGATACGTACCTGGTACATCCAATCCAGCCGATTGCGCATCACGAGGATTGACTACTTCTCAACTTCAAAGCCACTCATTATGGTGGACGGGACCACCGTGGATACTCACACCTGAAGCATGGCCATCACAACCCGCGCTGTCGGACGAGTTGAGCTGCAGTGAGGCCCGTCCTGGCATTGCGCTACATGCAGCGGCATCTCAGTCGGAATACCACTGGGACCTCATATATAGGTACTCAACCCTCAATAAATTATTGAAAGTAACAGCTCTCTGTTTCAGGTTTATCTCTCTCTTGAGAAAGCGCCGAGCCAAGTCACTGGACTTGAACTCAGCTTTGGAGAAGGCCAGACTATTCTGGATCAAGGCTACTCAAGCGGCATACTTCACGCATGAGATCAAGATGCTCACGGCCAATTCGAGACTACCACCTACTCACGCATTCAGTCGATTGACTGCGTACATAGACGCTCAAGGGGTTATCCGAGTTGGCGGCCGCCTCAACCAATCAGCACTAGCTCAAGACAACAAACATCAGGCGATTTTACCTCGCCACTCACGGTTTTCAACTTTAATCATCGCCCACGCCCATTTGCGTACTCTACATGGAGGAACACAGCTGACATTGGCTCATGTCAGGCAACAATATTGGATCATCGGCGGACGGGCTCCGGTGAAGTCTCATATCTTACGGTGTGTCGTGTGTGCTCGGCAGAGGGGGATCCGTGCTCATCAACTGATGGGCCAACTACCTCTCTCTCGGGTTACGCCGTCACGTCCGTTTGCTCATACAGGAGTCGACTATGCCGGACCGCTCACCATCAAGACATGGAAGGGACGAGGTGCGAAAACCTACAAGGGATGGATCTGTGTGTTCGTCTGCTTTTCCACCTCCGCAATTCACCTCGAAGTAGTCAGTGACTACTGATCAGAAGGATTCATAGCAGCCTTCCGAAGATTTGCAGCGAGAAGGGGAATTGCTCAGACCATGTACTCGGACTGCGGGACAACTTTCATTGGAGCAGACGCCGCGCTCAAGAAAATGTTCGTCCAAGGCGCTCAAGAACATCAACGGATTGCTCAAGTGTTGCAACTTGACGGCATAAGATGGGAGTTCAACCCACCAGGTGCTCCACACATGGGGGGGCAAGTGGGAGGCGGTTGTAAAGTCCGTGAAGTTTCATTTGAGACGGACCATCGGGGAGACTCTACTCACGACGGAAGAACTAACAACGTTGCTTACGCAAATAGAAGCCATTCTCAACTCAAGGCCTTTGGAACCGTTGAGCGACGACCCTGAAGACGTCTCAGCGCTCACCCCAGGTCATTTTCTCATTGGAGGTCCACTCACTACCATACCCGAGCCATCTCTGATCGACCTGGCAACCTCGCGACTGTCTCGGTGGCAGCTCATCCAGCAGCATGTTCAACAATTTTGGGCGCAATGGTCGGCGCATTATCTGCAACGCCAGCAGGCAATATCCAAGTGGCATCATCCTAACAACAACATTAAGGTGGGCTCTATCGTACTGATCACCGAGGAACGCTCTCCACCGTGCAAATGGCCACTCGCCAGAGTAACGGCTTTGCACCCCGGAAAGGATGGACTTACTAGGGTGGTTACCCTCAAGACGGCCACCACGACGCTCACCCGGCCAATTGCCAAGCTTGCCATGTTACCCATTTCATCAGGATAAAGGATCAAGAGTAAGGAATCATCAACAAGGTTGCTGATGGCGGGCGGAATGTTCGAGATTCCGTTATCACGTTGCGCCATCTCATCAGATGGCAGCATCGATCGGGTATCGACAGGCCGGATCAACGCGGCAGCTTGCGCAAGCACGGGCGCGCTCATCGCGAACTTCTCCCTCGCGCCAGTGTGAAAACATGTCCGCGCTGTGATCAGACGTACGACGACTACGCTGTGCGTTTCGCTAGTAGAACTGTATTACAGTGCCCATTGCAGTGATTGAAGCTGCCGAGAAGCTTTACTAACGTGTGAAGAGACCGCTCATCAACTCTGGTGCATCAACACGACTACTCAGGCTCACACGTGCGCGAGTGCCGACCGCCACGTGTCTCACCGGCTCACGGGTCACTCACCACACCAAGACAATTAATATAATTGATCTTGCTCATCTTCAAACATTCACAGACTTCTCAATTCTACACCGCTCACGGATTCTCAGGTCAGATTGTATCTTTTTGACGTATTAAAGACGGCTCAGACTGTGGTCTGAGTTACACAAAAAATAAAGGATTAATTCGTTAACACCCTCCACGCGCGTCCTTCTCATCCCGCTTCCATCGCCGGGAATTATCAGCGATTTCGCGAACAATACCATATTGCATGTTATCTGATAAGAACACAATTTTGTACAGTTATATGTGTATTTATATAGTATAAAATGTTATGTAAAAATGTTATGTAATACAGCATGACAAAATCTCTGCATACCATCATAATTAAACATTTTTAATAACCAATAACACTGCAACTAATTTAAAAAATAATGCTTGCGCAGGATGAATGCTGGAATCGTTTCATCGTTTAAGCGACAAAGTGGCATTGTCCAAAGGCGTACGAGACAGTCAAACCGGTAAACACGACGTATTTACTTATAAACTTATACATTTATATATTGCTGCCAAAAAGATTCGAAACTGTGAGATATTTCAAAAACTATTTAATTATAGTAGTGATTCAAATTGCAGGGAAGGTCATCCATTGCGTATCATCAAAAAACCAAAAAAATACGTTACAACATCATCTGAGCCGGAGACTGGGAAGAAGACTACTACTGACAATAAGGAAAATGAGAAAGACATTGAAGAACATATCAATGACTTACGGAGAAACCTAAGTACCGAAAATACCACTCTGAATCACCTGAGTGCTAGTCAAGTGTTCGGATTAGCGCCATTGAAACCAGTCGTAGCGAATACTACAGGCCCCGTCACACCCGAAAACGCCACGGAAAAAACGTACACGCCGCTATTGCCGCTAGTGCCATCGGCGCGCTCAACAGGATCTGCAGACCCGTACATATCCGGAAGCGCTTGTAACATTGACGTCTCCAAGTCGAACTGTTATCAGCCTTTCGAAAAGTTCACACGGCCACGCTACGACAACGCGATGCTTTGCGGAAATGAGCTTATTGAGCAACGTCAGTACGCAGCACCATCGGCACCGTGCACCACAATGTCTCGCTCCGCTGCGACAATCGTCGATTTTCGAGACCAATTATATACGGGTTTGCGGGAAGGACCTGAAAATACTCGTCAATCAATGCTGAGAGACATTCCTCAATACGGGTGTAACCCTAGCCGTACCACGCGAGACGATGAAATGCAGTACGTGTTAGAAAAGATGCTTGTTAATGTCTTAAGAATAACTTTATCATTCAAAATTATTGTTTCAGGACATTGCGAGAGAAGATCGACAACTTCGTCACAAGGGAAGAGTACAATAAGTAAATCGAATCGTCTTTTGTATAATTGCAATTGCATTTCATTTTGTGTAATATCAGATTACTGTCATATATAACCCGCACAGCACTGAATGACATCAGAATGTCACCAGAACATTGCAAAATATCGGACATAAGGCGTTGATCTGCTGTCAAAATGTCTTTGATATCATCGCTAGAATATTGCAGATTTCAAATTTGACATTCGGTACTGTGTGGAATTTAAAATGTTACAGATTTTCAGATTTTAGAAGCAACGTTTATTATATAAGAAAATTAATGAAATTTACAGAAAATAATGAAAATCAGTAATTTTTTGTATGACAGTTATTTAATATAACATCAGTAAAAGTTTAATTTTCCAAACTGTCGGATTCCGCAGTGATGTCATGTTTCTAAAAATTAAGTACTTTTCATTTTCTGTGAGTATATAGTAACTTCATAATTTGGTATTTTTAGAACTTTACTGGAGATATCCGAAAAGATACCAACCAAAGATGATTTGCAGTAAGTAAATGTCTTTCTTACAAAATTCTTTCTTTTGAGCGGATCAACTCTCCTCACTGCATTTTTACGTTATACGTGATATATTCGTGAATATGGAACATGTATGTACGCGTAGAAGTGCGATAAGTGCAAAAACTTTTTCTCCAAAAGAACTCTAAGGGACTATCTTACTTTGTCCAAGTTGAAATAAAAAGCGATTATTACCAGTGGATTAGCTATATTTCAAAATGGAATTTTGCTAAATATTTACTCCCACCGTGCACTAGAATTCGAGTAATCGGTTCTACAAAATGTGTAACTGTAACGTTCAAGCCTCATAACTCGAAAAGTACTTAAGGAAAAATTATTTAATTATAGTGTTTTGGAAAACTCTCGAGGTAAGCTACAGGAATATGTAATACTTTTCCGTATAAAAGTTTGGACAAAGTAAGATAGTCCCTGTCAGTAATTAACTGGTCACAAAACTGATCACACGAGATCGTATAAAGCACAATATTTCATTTTCAAATATTTTCATTTTCAGAGTTATCAACAGGAAATTGGATAAGTTGTTACGGAAGCGGATAAACGTAATGCCTACAAAACCTACGTCGTTTCCTCTGTCGTCTGTGGAAGAGGTGGTAGCGTTCGAAAATGTTAATGACGAAGAGTACGAAGCTGCTGTGAGTATTACGGATACATAAGAAATGAAAAGTGCATAGGAAACGAAAATGGATTCCCAGTAAACACCAAGTTACATGTAATGTACCTGTTAGTTGTAATTTTCCACTCAACAATATAATTGTAATATAACACGTGTGTTATATTACAATTATATTATTGAGTGGGAAATTACAACAGGTACGTTACATGTAACTTGGTGTTTGCTGGGTTTATTTTTATGTTGCTAAATTCGCGGTTTTATACGAATGCAAAATCACGAATAGGAAATATCGTGTTTCAGTTCAAATGAATAAAAAAGTGAGTGAATTGTTTTAAATTTAACTTTAAATTTTAAAAAGTATATCATATATATTAGATATTTATATTATTTTTGAAATCATTGGTACGAAATTTCTTATAACTCACATCAAAATTATAAAATTTTGTATTTATGAAATTTGAGCATCGTTTAAGCCCAAAAAGTCAATTTGGCGACAAAAAATAAAAAAATGACACTGGTACAAAAATTTCCTTGTTCTAAGTACGATGAATAAATCGCCAAATTAACTCTTTAGATTCAATCGGTGCTCATTCGAAATACAAAGAACCGGGGAAATTAAATTTCCTCGAAACGTACCTATGCTATATAAAAAAGAACGGGATTTTTTAAGACAGTTTGATGTTCTTTGAAAAATGTTGAAAAATGATAGATTAAAAAAATTTATAATAACTCAACCAAAAAAGAAATGTATGTTTGACATAACAAGGTGTATTTTACTCTGTGATTTATTGAAAAAAGGTGTTTTTCCCGATTAAATACAATGTTAAATTTCATTCTTTTTGCGTGGACAGAAGATATTACTTCATATCGATTGCAGAATTTTCGTGTTTTTCGCTCTACCCTAGCGCTTATCCGTGAAAAAATTCGAGCCTGTATAAGTATTGACGTCCATCGAAAGAATTTCTTTGAACAGTTTTTAATACAACAATTGGAATTTTGTGCGTCAGATATTGTTATAAGCCATTATTAATATATGTATTCTAAGCACTTTTCATTTTTCATTAAAATATCAAAAAGATATAGCAATAGGAAAAATGCACGTGGAAAAATTGTGTCCCTAGTATCCCCTTACTGCAAGGTATATGTGATTATTTTTATTTTTTTATGATGTATGAAAATTCCATGAAATTTCAAGTAAGTTAGATACCCGAATAGTCTAAGACGCAGGTAAACGTCGTGACGAAACGGTATTTGTTGAGACTCATCTTTAGAAATTTATATTATCATTTTAACCAATTGAAGTATAAATTCAATATACGAATGTATACATAGTTCTTTAAGGCTCCTGAATATTCGCCGCGGACATATTGAAAACGTGACGTTATAAGCGAGAAATGACACGATAGACACGTCGAAGTTTTTTGCGTAACATCTGTAAATAAAGAGAATTTGGATAAAACAAAAAATAATGAGATCGCCTATATAGGCTTCATTTCACGTGCCTTTTACGACTACTTATTGACTGTCAGAGGGGGAAAGGATAGTTAAAGTCCATTTTTACAAGTGCGTTAAAGCGATCTCATTATTTATTTTGTTTTATCCAAATTCTCTTTATTTACAAATGGCACGCAACAAACTTTGACAAGTCTAGCGTTTCTCGCTTATCACGTCACATTTTAAATATGTCCGCGGCGAATACTCAGAAGCCTTAACGTTTAAAAAAATTACATTTACAGCATTTTTTATCGGTATTAGCATTTTTTACACGGAGACTTAATATGCATAAACATTAATAGAATAGAATTCAGTTTTGCATTCAGTAAAATATCAATTAATTTCACTCTAGGTTTAGAAATAATATAAGTGAATTTAAATACATTGACATTGATTTAAAAGGCCTATTAATTTTAATCCATTCTTGTCTGCTAGAATTAAGCCAATATAAAATAATATAAAAAATGCAATAACATAATGTATTCAATTAATGTCGATTACAGGTCGATTATTTTGTATTTCTTGGGGGAAGAAGTGTCCACGAAGCCGTCGTCTTCTGTTTGAAGGAGTCAATATCAGACGTCACGATTCGCCACTACTCGGTCTGGGGAGAGCGTGGAAACCGCCCATTGTTCGATACGAAAATTATCAAAGCCATTTACGGTGAGTTAATGAATTCGGTGAGACGAATTTTATTATTAATTGTTTGTTTATACAGCATTATAGCTTACTTAAAATCTGCAGCCTGTCGAATATCCAATAATAATGCAAAATTCCTATCTGTGAATGTATTCGAAATAGGTCCTGACCATTTTTTAAAATATACGCATGTGTTATAGTGTAAAAAAAATTAGTATAGAGATTACCCCCCCTAATGTTTATATAAAATATTTAAAGACAACAGATTAATTCTCTTTATACGGCAAGCCCGCCATATATTGCAGGTAGTGTAAAAAAATAGGTTTAGGGTACATTTTTTACTACCAATGATACCTTGGGGTTTTGAGGTCGATGAATATAAATTTGAAGTCGACATTGCAAAATTAAAAATGGCAGATCCAATATGACAGACTGAATTACGAAAAATAAATTTTAGCTCTGAAAAAACTTGTACACGTGTATAATATACTATTAAAAGAAAAATTAATTAAATATTTCTTTGTTTTCGAAATTTAATCGGCCATAATGGATTCGCCATTTTGTATTTTGTAATTTCGACTTCAAATTCGGATTCAGTAATCTTGAAAACCCGGGAATACAAATTTCTGACTCCATTGGTGACATTTTTTTCTTCCCAAAATTGGCACTCATAGCTAATTTAAGCTTGCCGCGTAAAGGATTAATAAAAATTGCCATAAATCAAATATTGTCAATTTCCGAATAGCATAGACATTTTAAAAATCGTTATAAATTTGATATATTTAAAGCTTTCTCTACGTGAGAAATTGTACATTTAAGCGTGTTTGTTTTTTATTTCAGATGCCATTGCTGTGAGTTTTCAACCGCCTCCTAACCGTGATGATTTTTTTAAAGAAGTTTCTGAAGGCGTACGCTTTGGAAAGCAACGTACTCGGAACGTCGTTCGACGGGCAAATGTTCGGAATCCTGGTATACGTGCTCGAAATCGCCAAACAGCCGACGTCAATTTAAATGGCGATCGACGCGAACGCGAGGAGGTACTACAAGAAAACGAAGACGATGAACAAGCGGATGATGCCAGTGTAATGAATGACATTTAATGATTATAAAAATCTAATTCTTTTTCTTGAAAGTTTATATATAATGTTAATTATATATAAAAAGTTTATTATATAATATTACGAAATAAATAGTAATTTAATATTGAATTTGTTTAAGTGTGTGATCGACATTTTCAGTACTTCCACCTAAAATCGGAACCCACCCTTACGAAAAAGTACGTATAATTTTTTGTGATAACTTCTCTACAATGCTGTATAAAATGATTTTTGAAACATTCGCAGCTAACACAAGACTAAAAAGTTAACCCAATAATATATATAGTCAACTTATAGACGTAAATCATCACTAAGTTGTGAAAAAAGTGAGACGTTAACCATTTAAAAATTGACTATTATTATTGGGTCAACTTTTCGGTCTTGTGTTAGCTGAGAATGTATTAAAAATCAAGTTATACAGCATGCGTACTTCATATTATGTCAGCATATTTGTAGCATTCATGATTAATCATGCATGCCGTCGTCCTGCTGTCAATATGTTGTAACTATATGTTGTCGCAGATGACATATGGATGACGACAAAATGCTAATTGCAAAGTAGTCAAGTTGCCGTCAATATAATCTCACGTGCAGATGTCATGCATGACAACGACTTGCCATCATTATGATATCAAACACCGTTCGTTGAACGTAGCGCATGCATGACGACAACTTGCCATCAGTTTGTTGAATTCTAATTAAGACTTTACATGATGTCAGAACAACAGTCAGTTTGTGGAAACACCTTGGCTTTAGTTTGGTGAAATTGAATGCGGAATAAGTGACAGCAAAATGACAACACGTTGCTCTCATTTGGCTATCTGGATAATTATTTTTTAAAATTACAATAGAAAATTAAAAAATATAGAAAGAAGAAATGAATTACACGGCATGTTAATGGTGAAATAATTTCGATTCATACTGTTTGTTACATCTTGCACTAAAAGTTTGAAAAATGGTGTCGCAAAATTGTTGCATATTAAGAAATGGATTATTTATCGCTTTTCGCTAATTTTGTCACTTCTTATTCTCTGAAAAGTAGATTGTAAAATTAATTAATATAAAATGACATACCATTACAGTTTGTGAAAATATTATTTATTAAATATTATTATTTTAATTAATTGTAATGTAAATCACATCATATTACAATGAAACGAATAAAATTTAGAACATAAAATGAAAGTAACGAAACGAATGACAAGGACATATTACAAGAACATGAATTAAATTGTAATATAAATGCTATCATATTACAATGAAACGGATAACATTTCGAGCTTAAAACGAAAGTAACGAAACGATTAAAAAAGTAAAAATTTAACGCATATATAAAACGTTTACCCGTAAGTATCGAGAAACGGCAATCTGTAACATCACATATCACAGTTATAACGACTATTTTGCAATGCAAATAAATTTAAAATTTATAAACTTTTTTGTTTGTGAATATCGACAGTTTCTTATTTGTTTTTAATTTAGAGCTTTCTGCGGAAGTATTTTTGTTCAGTATCCTCATTCTTATGTATGTTCGCGTCCGTACTAAACAAGACACAACTTCACTAGGAATATCTTTTTCCATCATTCGTTTTAATACTTTCTCAGTAACAGTTTTAAAAATCCAAGGGCCTTTCTGCAATGTTCCTGCTCCGTGAAATTTTTCAAATTCCACATTCATTACGTTGGCAACGTTCAGTAAAGACGCTGAAGGAGTAATAAGTCGTCCTCTAGATATGTAGCTAATCCAATCATCCTCGGTGTTCGTGGACATTGCAGTACACGTCCCCAAAGATGGATATTTATTTCTAAATTTGAATGCTACGTATCCAGCAACGTATTTCAGTCCTTCATCTTCACAAATTGTACCATCGTTGAATTCCTCGAATTGTTGAAGTAAATCTAATTCTTCTGAGATTTGAGTGTAATTGATATCTATAACAGATTAAGGACAATGCCAAAAAGAAAGGACAAAATAAAGATTTTAGCAACATGTAATACGTGTGAACCTGTTAACCACTCTTTTATTATGACACTTTTATATCTTTTATAATATAAAATTTTCATTTACTATATTGCAGTGAAAAACCTACATTAAGATACCTTGAGTCATTGGTTAAGAGATTTCAGAAGTGATAACGTAATTTCTCACCTCTATAGGGAAAAATTATTACAATTTCCAACAAGCTATTGACACGTAATCTCACCCAATGTACAATGTTACTGTTTAAAAGCAATGATCACTAATTACGATTAGATATAAACTGTTGTAAAATGTTATAATTTTTCAATTGGAATGTTCGACATTACGTTATCTACTTTCATAAGACATAGGCACGTAATAGGTAGAAATAGGTAGATAAGGTAGACGGAGAAAACTGAGCGAGGCTCGCGGTTTTTTGCCATAAATATAAAAAGAATGAAAAGTAATGGAAGAGATTCAAGTGCTGAGAACCTGGTGTGACGTCCGCCGATACACTTTTTTTTTTCTTTTTTCCTTTTTGGGCGCCCATGCGTTAATTCTCTCCCGTACCGTGCGTCTTATTGTTAGTTGCCTCATTGTACACCTTAGTTATTAAAAATATTATTAATAATTGCTTATCCTATTTCGCGACAATACTAAACCAGTAATAGGGAGAACGTGACTTCGGTCGGCAATATTTTAAATTGTTAGAACTAAATGATGACAGATATAACTCCTGTAGCGTTCGCTGGTCCCGCGCGGCGAGCGTTATCGGACTGCCTGTTATCTTGCCTATTCAGCACCATCCTCTCAACGCGTACAGTACATCTTCATTCCTTATATTTTACGTCGTACATAACGCAAAACGAATTAACCCAGTCAGATCGCGAGGAGTAACGACACATTTAAATATTGTTAGCGACAACCCATTCGAGCCCACCGAACGCGTTCGTTTCCTAGTATTGTTGCTTATTATTGCACTACGCGCTTGCCTACGCGCGCGCGTACACTCGCAGTTCGCTATTTTATGTTCTGCCTTCGCTACGTAGCTGTAGATTGATTAATCCTTATTAGCGTAGATTAACGGGCGTAACTCTGAGCCAGCCGCCTCACGACAATACAGCCATGAAGTAAAGGAGCTATCACACGTATACGACGCTATCGCAGTTTAAGGTTCGGCACACGCATCGCATGTACATAGATTGACAAATTTCACCTAAGGGATATTGGCTATGCAATTTCAAATCACGCGCCTAGAACTTACCCCGCGAATTCCGTTAACTTCTCACTATTTTCATTTATAATCGGTGTAACATTAATGATGGCTTCTTATACGTATGACAGCATAATAGATCACTCCACACACACCCGACAACACACACACGATTATCACACCGTCGCAGGGATAGTTGTAATAAACAATTACACTGATCGGTTATGTGAGCTGGATGCAGCCCGCAACCCGCGTAGATACGATTTAAAATACAAAGGGACAATAGCTAATAACTTTTGTAACGGCTTGGCAATAGATTAATAATAATGTTAAGGAATGCATACTGTCAGCAGTTCCGAGAAGGCGCGCGGAGAGCCAGACGCTCTCACGCTCACCGAGCCGGTTATCTCGATACGGATGCTGTCATCAGCACCTTCGCACGGCGAATACGCCTCGCTTCTAACCGCTAGAAATAATTAATTACAAAACTCTTTTTGAATCACAGGAAAGAAATTTGGAATCGATCGCGAATTAATATCACAAATAGTGACAGGGGTGCATCAGCAACAACAGTGACCGCGCCGACGCTGACCGCTCGCCTTCTCCCGCGCTAGAGACTATCTCGAATTCTAGGATCATAGGCTAGATTGAAGTAGAAACAACCCTGCATAGTAATTAAGTTGCCTATTCAAATTTATCCGTAGTTAATAACAATAGGAAGCAAGGGAGGACTTGCGTACCGAGCGACGCTTGCACTTAGTACGCGCGGCCCGTGGGCCCTTCCCCTACCCCCGTACCACACCGCGCTCAGCAATATAAGACCCTGCCTCGAGACGCGGGTGCTTTTATGTGCCGCGAATCTTTCTACGGTTAACTTCACGCCATTTTTCCTTCTCACAAATTTAGAGTACATTCAAATTAGAGTAAAGTTTAGAGTACATTTCAAATTAGAGTAAAGTTTAGAGTACATTTCAAATTAGAGTAAAGCTTAGAGTACATTTCAAATTAGAGTCAGTGAGAGTGCCACGAGATCTTCAAGTAACCAGCCTGAAAGTGCGTATCACTGCCACTCGCAAGGTAGCAGTTCTATTTGGCAACAACGGCGACCTTCGATCAGGCTTTCAAGGAAACGAAACCTCGTAAGTCGCGATCTCGTGCCACTCTCCATTATACCGTCGCAAAAGCGCCCGCCTGTTCTTCCGCTCGGCCCGGGCAGCGCTGTATCACCGCTATCGCGTCCCGCGACGAATGTAACAACCGTCTCAATGCTTCACCGTTCGTTTCCTGCGATTTTATTGTAACAGCGGGAAGTAACTCTTGCTTAATGAACAACTATGTTTTAATCTCTTTATCGTTTATCTATTGCATTAGCAATTTCGACGCTGCATGTGAACTTTGAAATTGTGTTAAATATATAATTTCGCACCACTCAACCGTCAGTTTTCGCCCTCAATTGTTTTGTGTATCTGACTGTGTATCCAGGGAGCTATATCGTCTTACTCATGTTCTATATAAATACGCCCCTTCGTCGGACGTAACATTTTCTGTTATCAATAATCGATGCATTCGCGCTTACCATTCCTATTTGTTTTCGGACACCAAACCCAAACATTTCCTTAATTCATTGACGTAGAATCGTAATTGTACTATTTTGTAATCGTACGAGAAATTCTTTTCATTCGGCAAATTTGACTGCAAAGCCTCTCAATACGAATCATACGAGAGATATAAGGCCCTGGTTTCTATTTTCACAAATATATATATATATATTCCGTAGCGTTTATGTGTTATTAAACCGCCGGACGTAACACTGGCATAGGAAAAAATATGTAAGTATTCTTTCAAAAATGTCTGTTATCATGAATGGTAAGAATGACTTATTTAGTTATAAGCTCTCTGAATAATAAAAATAATTTTATATGAAGTTAATTCATTCAGCATAGAGCCATACTTTTGGCGAAAAATTTTATGTCTCAGAGCGCTATCTACTTTTGACACAAACTGTATGTAACATAAAATATGAAGTTTTTCGTTAATTAAAAAAAATTATATGTTATAAACAAAATCATACGGAAATTACTGAGCAATCGATATATTCCTGCTATTCCGTGTTGTTATTGACTATACTATTTAATTTGTCATGAATACGTTTTATTTGAAAGAAAAATTATCTACTCTATACTATATATATTACCAGATATAAATATTAAAATATTTTTATCCTCCAAAAATGTTCTCAGCGTTTAAGGGGCAGTCGAAGTAAGCTCCAATTGTATTTTTTGTTTCACAAGTGCACTTCTGAACGAAAATCGATGTCATATCTTATACAGATAATGTGATAGCTATTTCAAATATTACTCTCGTAATTTTTTATATATTTATATAATTTTTTAATCATATAAAAATAAAAAGACTTCAACTGACCCTTAAGTCTTGTAATTTATTTGGAATGAGGATGTTACCACATCGAGGATCACTCTTATATTCATCACTTTTTTCGTCACAGTCTTCACGCGCAACATTGCTGAAACTACTCTCATTATCACTTGGTTGCTTCGTATGAGTATCTGTTGTTGTGAAATCTTCGTCAATCCCACTAGTTAGGCACACTTCAGAGATGGAGTCGTCGACAGCACTTGTGTTACTCCCCACTGTAAAAAAAATCTGCGGAACCCTAGTAGCATTATACATTGGCGCAATATTGGCTAACAATATGTATCCAATTTTTCATATTGGTCCAATATTAATTGTTCACATTGGTCCAATATCGTAAAGTAGACGCTCTTTCTTCTTTAGCCAATATTGAATTCTAATATTGGATCAACATATTGATTTCATCTTTAACCAAGATTGGCTAATAATACGTACCCAATTCTTTTACATTGGATACAGATCAATTTCTAATATTGAATCAATATTGTAAAAACAATTTTCTTTCTTTATCTAGCCAATATTGAATTTTATTAATAAGCCAATGCATCGACTTCTTTTCAATATATTGGCAAAAATTAATTTTTATCATGGTACACTAATGTCTCTATCAATATTAATAGAGACATTAATAAATCATGACAAAAAAATAATTTTTGCCAATATTGATTAAAAAAGTAGTTAATGCATTAATTTATAAATTAGAGTTCATTATTGGCTAAAAATAAATGTAAAACCTGCTGTTATTTAATTTTAAACAATTTAAAACAAAAAATAAGCATACAAATAATATTAATTTATGATAACTTTCTAGTTTTATTCAGAGCTTGTTTTCTGTATAAAGTTTTAAACATGTTCATATAAAAGAATAATATATTATATAAAAGAAAATAATATTAATAATGTAAGAAATACCTTATACTTACATGTAATGTAAGTTATAGAATAATAAATTACCTTTATGGCATTATATTTTACTTTAAAATAAGTTTTGAAAATATATAGAATATAATGAATATAAATGAATTAAACCTTAATAAGTAATAATATACTCTTATACATTTTTAAAGAAAGTTTAGTCTTGATTTTGCACTCTCTTATCTTCTTCCTGTGCCCTCTTTTTTCTTCCTCCTTCTCTGTCTCCACTCTCAGCAAGAAACTTCGATATTTTTTTTAGAATTTCGCTTTTTGATGTATTTGGTATCTTATTCGAAACAATCTCTACAAACAAAAAATATATAAATAAGTTTATTACTAAACTGTATATAAGTTTTTTTTATTCCAAACTTAATTTTTAATTACTTAGGGCTGGTTGTTCTAACCTGTTGGTAAACTAACTAATAGTTAAATTATGTTTTTTTCCTTCACATTAGACAAAGATAGACATATGACTTAACTATTAGTTAGTTTATCAACAGGTTAGAACAACCTGTCCTTAGTAATATAAAAAATTTATGTATTTTGTACTAAAAACTAAACATAAAAAAGTATAATTTATAAAATTTAAAAATTATATCCAGTAAAGTACATCTTACATCTTACAGTAAGCTATAAACATATATATCAACGTATATATAACTACACTTTGATTAATATATTATAGCTATATATATTTAAACAAAAAAGAAGACTTTCATGTTTAATATATATCTAATTATTGCACCTCATATATATAATTTAAAGAAATATTTTTTTAATTTTGTTAGTACTTTTATTCAGTACTTTGAAACAAAAAAATTTTTACTAATACAAAAATAGCTTACCAAATACTGCAGCAGCAACCTTGGTTGCAGAAAAATCACGCTTCTTTTGCTTTCCACATCCACTAAAATGTATTGAAACAGCCTTTTTCAAAAGCAACTTCATTACTGATGGCACTAATTCCTTCACCGTTTCTCCAGAAGCAAGTTTGAGATATTTTATCTAAAAATTAAAGTAAATTGTTTTACACACACACATACATAAAACAAACATATTTGTTAAGCTAAAATAAATCGTTTTGTATATAGCTTTTTTATAATATTACATTAACAAAAATAAAGAAAAGTGCAAAATAATCTGATTTTGTGATTTTGTGCTCATTTATTCCTTCAGTACCAAATGTAATCTAATTATATAAAACATGCTCTTCCAAAAATGTTGTGAAAAAAATTAACCTTTTCTTCGTCATTCTTTATTATTTTACTTTTTTATGTCCTTACCAAAGATGTAAAGTCTTCCTCAGAATTGGCCAAACAGTCATCAATTTCATTAAAAGACTCCATAGAAGAAATCGGAAGTAAGTGGCTAAACTTGTTTATGCTACTCTTGTCATTTTGTGTTAATAGAATATCTAGTTTTACTTTAATTTCTTGCTGTTCTTTTTTTGATGCAATTGTTTCCAATTTGATTTCTTCAATTAGTTTAAAAATCTGTCCCAAAACTCTTGAAAAAATTATATTAAAATTATATTTATATTAAGAAAAATAACTAAATTAAAAAAGTATTGTTTCTTCTTAAACTAGAATAGTCTATAACAGAATCTAACCTTCTTTCTTTTGCTGAATAATATTTGTAGACTTTTGTGTGTTAACTTCTTCACTTCTTTGGATTTTTTCATTGTCATTGCACATAGTAGAACCATTTGTAGCTTGAGAATCCCTTTGCAATTTTGTGTTAACTTCTTTACTTTGGATTTTTTTATTGTTATTGCACATAGTAGAACAATTTGTAGCTTGAGAATCCCTTTGCAATTTTTTCTTATGTTGATTTAATTCTGTTATTTCGCAATCATCTATAATAAAAAAATTTTATGAATTTTAAAAACTTTGGATAAAAATATTTTTGCTTGATAAAGCATGTTTCAGTAATCTATATATATATGTAAATAGAAAATATAACAGTATCATTAATCAATTAAATTTAACAGTATCAATTAAATATATAACTTTATCACGTTTTATTTAATGCAATTAAAATTTCTTATTAAAAATGAATGTATTAAACTGTGTAATCAAAAATTTATTAAAAATTTGGAAATGACTATTTTTTACAATTGTTCTATTTCATAACACAAAATACCATTAAAGTAATAAATTACAAATACAAATATAAACATAGAGTTTATTTCCATGCAGGAATGCAGTAAATATATAATATAAAGAATATATTTTTTTGCCAAAAGTGCTATGTATTGTAGGTAAAAATTAAATATCAAATACATAATATAATAAATGTGTAAATATCAAGAAATTATTATAATAGCATGTTTGTTTTATGCTCAGATATATTTTTACCTTGAACATCAGGAAAAGATGGAACAACAGGACGTTTAGTTCGTTTTTCTGAATTTATGTGCTTTTCTGATGCTAAATTTTCATCATCGGAAGAAGTACTTGCATCTTGTGCAAATCGATATGGTAATTTTTTCTGTCGTTTTGATGTACAATGTGATTCCAAATCAGAGTCACTACTGCTCAAGTGAGACGTGTCTTGTGCTTTATATGCTTTTTTAGTAGCATGAGCAAGACTATCTATATAAAAGAAATTTATTAATGGATATATTAGGTAAGGTAACCCAAAGAAAAATATAAATAAACTTATTAATAAATAAAAGACATACACACATATACATATACACACACATACACATATACATACACACGCACGCACGCATGTACATACAAACACATATGTAGGTATATGTTTTATTTGTGTATAACATACTTTATTATAAAATAAAATTAATACTAATAATTATATAATAATTTTTTTACAGTTATGTTAGAAGAAAGAAAGCTTTAAAATTTCTATAAAATTAATACCAAATAAACGTTAAATTTGTGTTCAGAAAATTAAACTACATCATAATCATAATATCCAATGTTTATTCAAAGTTGTAACAAATTATATAAAATTTCATATATATTCTTTACCATAATTCTCTACAAAAAGTTTATTACATAATATTTATATTAGCGTAATCTTAAAAAAAAATTATTTATCAATTATTTTACTTTAACTTAACTTTTATATATCCTAATCATGATAATAAAACAGCTTAATATAAAAATATATAGGGCAGTAAAAATATAAAAAGTATATACCTGTATGTCCCAAAACTCTTATATTGACAGAGTTCCAATCATCACTGGGTGGAGTACAGTTTTTAAGGTATCTTTTTAGGCTTGATGAAGTTATGTTTTTAGGCCATAATGCAGTTTTGTTATTAGGACATATCCAAGAAGAAAGGATAATTTCAACACTATTTTCTTCAATAAATTCGACTATCGCGTATTTTTGCATCTATATGTCAAGATGTTTACAATTATTGATTACTTTCAACAGTCAAAACAAAGTATTTCTGCAATGCTTGCGAATATCTTTTTATTTATGTTAGACAATATAATCAAAAAGTACAAAAATAATAACTCATTTTCAAAAAAAGATATGTACGTATGTATTTTTATCCGTCAAATAACACATTGACAAAAAAGTTATATTTTGAAAAGACAAAAATCGCAATTAGATCTATATAGTAACTGTATGTAACAGAGGATATGCAATGTATGAAATATTATCTTTAAATACAATACATTTGGCTTCTATTTCTGATAAATGAACTATTTTTAATGAGTCTTCCAGTTTATACATTCTATATATTTTTAATTTCTGAGATTCACAAGGATAAGTAAAATAATTACTGTATTTTGTAAATTGCTTACAAATGAAATTAGTACACTGTATTTCTTGTGAATTATGAAGAACAATATTGAGAATTTGTACAATAATTCCATTTTTTAACAACGCGTAACAGTCAGCTCTATGACAAGTCACAAAATGATATTTGTTTATAATTATCTGTTTATACTGATTTACTGAGCTTTCCATGCCAGCAACAAGTGGCCCACATTTATGTTTACGCTTTAATTCGCAATTAGAAATTTTCCCAGAAATGACAGCACTTTCACCAAGCCGTCGTGATAATTGTGATAACGGTTTTTTCCCACTCCGAAGAGATCTTTTTATTTTTCCAAGTAAATTTTCAAAATCAAACGAACTTATGTCATCTAATGGCCTATTAAAATGTCTAACATCATCTGGAAGATAAACAAGATTATGGACATTGTAAATTTTAGAGCTTGGTCCAAAAAAATCATCTATAGTCTTAACAAATTCTATCAGTAAAGTCTGTGCATAATTACATAACGGAACTGCTAAGTTTGGATGTGAAAGAATAAATATAGCTACATGAAAAATCTTAAAATGTTCGATACGATTGCCTGAAATAATTCCGTTAAGAACAAAAAGTCCGGTATACAAAAGAAATTGGCGTAGTTCAGTAGCTTTCCATCTTTTTACTTTATTCAAACATTGTGGTTTCCTTGCAAAATCTATAGGAATGTATTCGTGCAATGATTCTAATCTCTTATTTAAGACATTAATTGTCCTTATATCTAATTTACAAAAATAATTATTTCCTTGTACCATTTGTAAGAGTATTCTTCTCATAACTCCTAAATGAACAAGATGCATTGAATCTAATATAAATTTTGTAACCATAGAAAATTGAATCTCTGTTAAAGGAGAAATACCATTGTGGTGCTGCAACTGCGTTTGCAGCAAAAAACTCTCATCTGTTCTTATTTCAGCATCAACTTCATTAAATATTGTTGCACCAAACGGATGTGTTCCTTTCTGTGTGCACCTTTCGCAACCATAAAAACCATTATGTCCTTTAATTACTTTAACAAAAGCTCGAGCAGGTGCATCACAAATAAAGCCAGAAACCGTAACTGAGTATAGTTTTGTATCGATAACTAGGCCAACATCACAAAGATTTTTGTATTCTTGGATAAAATCTTTCAAATATTCATGTAAATCTGGAGGTTTAGATTGGCCACAATATACAGCAACAATAAAAGGGTCAAGTTTACGAAATGATTGATCTATTTTGCAAAGTATCGGCCAAAATTGAATAGATGAACTATTGGCTAATGGTAGCCCGTCAATGTTAACAAACAAATTTATTTCTTGTAGCCATTTCAGTTCGGGTACTTTTACAAACAAAGTTTTTAAATTATTGGCAATTCCAAAATAACAATATTGTCCACCATGCATTTCAAGAACAGAAGTATTTTTTGGAGTTTTTAATAAAGTCCTAGCATCAGAACATACATTAAGATTGTATTCTTGTAATGTACGTAAAAGAGAATTCAAAGCTGTGTGAGAGACTCTATATTCAAGAGCCCACTGGGCAAGATCACTCGCTAAGTTACGATTCGTTTTTTTTGTAGAATTTGTTAAGACATTAAAAGTATTACTAATAGAAAAACCTGCACTATTATCATCGTTAGTATTTCCTTCATTAAAATCATCTTCAAATAGACAATACTCAATAGAAGAACATGAGCTGTCAAATTCATTATTACTGCAATTAGAATTTATAGTTTCTCCCTCATTTATTAATAATTCATCATCAAGGATTTCATTTTCATTAAGTTGCTGGCAGTGCTCTAACAAATCAGAATTAAGAGATTCTTTAGAATATTTTGTTCTCATTGGTTCTTCAACACTATTAGTTTCTTCATCCTCTATTTCAAGTATTGCAAGATGTTTTTTAACTCTTTCATTAATTCTTTTCCATTTAGTACCTCTCTTTAAAGACATTGCAATAATACTTATATGTTATATGTGCGTTTAAGAAATATATATGCGTATTTAATATGTGAGTCTAATTATAAACTGTACTCTCTCTATTTATTAACAACAACCGTTAAATGATGCAGTATGAGTATTTTAGAGGACAAAATTGAAATGAATATAAAAATTATGGAATTTCACAATTAAAGCAGCGTAATAAATCTGCAAAATATAATTTCAGAAATAATATATGTATACGGTGTATTAGAAAGAGATAAAAGCATAGACGTATATAATATAGACTGAGCATTCCTATTGGAGATCTTCCGGCAAGATTTGAAGGACAGAAGATATGCTTGCAGTGGCGATTTCCTTTTCTAATCGTATCCTAACCTAAATGTTAGAAAAGGAAAGATCTTGTCGGAAGATCTTTAATGGGAATGCTTAGTCTATTATATACATCTATGGGTAAAAGGTACAAAAAATCCTGGTAAGAAATATATTAATTCTTACCTTGGCTGCGAGTCTTCCTCTCCTAATTTCTTAGGCAAGCAAATTTTAAGATTTGATGCCAACACTCAAAAATAGTTGACTTTGTAAAATATCACTTTATCTCGTTCTTATCTAACGCGAACAAGCAAGTGATAAGATTTATGGAATAATTTCTGGAAAATAAAGATCTGGTTGACAAACAATTTAAGCGGTCACAAAGCAACAATTTTATAATCGACAGATATACATATATCGTACATACTTTTATTAAAATATACAAGTAAAGGATGAAAACATCGGTCATCAGATTCTTCAAAGAAAAATTATATAATCTCAATTTAAGAAGGAAAACTATGGTTGTGGACAGAAAGGTTATCCTTTAAAGGTTAAGTTTTGGATTTGTTTGAGTTTCCCATTTGGAAGTGGATGAGTACAATGCATAAGAGCAGATAAACAAGATGTCAAATATGTTAAAATGTTAAAAAAATCGCGGTAATTGCTAGACATGGTAGCTGGATATTAAATATAAATAGTATGCGTTCTGAAACTTAACCGGACAATCTTTTTGTCCACATGCATACATATATATTACCTTTATTTCACGTCTCCGAAAAGATGCAAAAACGTGCACAAACACGTTCACTCCCGTTCAAGGTAACGGTAACGAACTCACGTATGTTAATCGGATGAATTTCAACTGAGACCAAGTACCGTGTAGTGCCGTGTACGAGTGAAATTGGGCTTGGTAGCTCACTTGGCGCGAAATAGATCTCTTCTCATTGGGCGTTTAGTAGCAATGGAACATGATTGGCTTGTATCTCTATAGTATCAACGAATCAACGTAGAGTGTAAAGACGCGCGAAATGGGTTGGAAGAAGATTGTACATCTGGCACTCTAATAAATGCGCAAAATTTATATTACAGTTTGCATACGTAATTAAAGAAATTACGATTGATTGCAATAAATTTGAGATTTATTGCACATTACAATCGATTTACTCTGATTTTATAAAAACGCGGGTTTCCGAAAAATAATATAATTTAATTAATTATAACTACAGAAAAGAAGTATCACAATATATAAAAATTATATTAATTTAAAAGTACTGGGCGGTTTGTTTTGAAGCTTTCAGTGCTGTAAGCATCATTCTGTCTTTGTTGCACATTGAATATGAAACGAAGATAGAGCAATGCTTTCAGCGCTGAAAGCGTCGACGCAAACGCAGCCTAAATATAAAAAATATTCACACATAATTAATAGGTACTGCAATATTGGCAACACATGCGCATGCATTTTGCTACCAATATTGGTGTCGTCATGGACACTGCAATATTGGCAACACATGCGCATGTATGTTGCTACCAATATTGGTGTCGTCTTTGGCACTGCATATTGGCAACACATGCGCATGTATGTTGCTACCAATATTGGTGTCGTCTTTGGCACTGCAATATTGGCAACACATGCGCATGCATTTTGCTACCAATATTGGTGTCGTCTTGGGCGTTGCAATATTGGCAACACATGCGCATGTATGTTGCTACCAATATTGGTGTCGTCTTGGGCGTTGCAATATTGGCAACACATGCGCATGTATGTTGCTACCAATATTGGTGTCGTCTTGGGCGTTGCAATATTGGTAGTGTACTAGCATTTTATTAATAACCAATATTATCCTTGCATTGGGCAATATTGGCCATAATATTCCCAATAAAACCAATATTAAGCCAACATTTGCCAATATGTAGCCAATGTATAATGCTACTAGGGTAGTATATACCTTCTCAATCGATAACGAATATCCAAGGCTGTTGGCTTATCGTTTGTAGCTCCCATTGCTCGCAAGTAGGAAAACAGATTTTCAAGCACGTCTTGATTCAAACGATTTGTCATAATATAAGACATGTCAGTGTTGAACCTTTTTTATAAGTCATTGAAAAGATTTACCAGCGAAGAATTACTAATGATAATTCCCTTTTGAAATGGAACCAACGTCTTCCATTTGCCGACTCTCATTTCTTCAATTGTTGACGTCATTTTTCGAAGAACTTCATTTTGTCGAGAAAGATCTACGCCATAACCGTGTATTCCAGGATGAGCTCCGTATTTTCCAACGCTGTTGAAGACATCGAACCAGTCATTCACCATTCTTACGAACGCAGCGGTTTTTTCCCATTCAAGACAAGCATCCATGATTCCACGCGAACCACACCATTCGATCGCAGCCGCATTTGTAGCTGAAAATAGCTGAGTAGCAAGCTTGACGTTTTGGCGTTGTGGTCCGGTTACGTTTAGATGAGTTTCAGATAATTTAAACGCAATTTTTAACTCGCCACTGTTGATTTGCAAGAGCCTCGACAGAGCGGCAGAAGTTACGTGATGTCCGTCTATGTGAAACCCGGAGTCTAGGAAATGATTACGTACCAACTTTACGAGGTGTGGAACATCAGCGAATACATAGATCTTGACAGAAGCTTCACAAGGATGCATGAAATATGTCTTGTGATGTTCATCGTGTCCAACATTCAAAGATTTCCATAACTTTTGATTGGCATTACCCAGGTCGCTCGTCATAGCAAAAACAGTGTAATCACTTGCATGTAATTGGGTTATGACGTCTATTAATAAATCTTTCGTTACATCCTGGTCAAACCCGTAATAAACAAGCTGTTTCCACTTTTTAAGTATTCCGCGTGCAATAAGCACTTGACACCTTTTGTGAGGACCAACGACTCGTTCAGTTTTTCTTTCAATTTGCATTTGATTTGTTAAATAAATCTCATCAAAACAAATTACTGTTGCTCTCTCCATTGGCGTCATGCTGCTACTTTTCGCTTTTATTATGAACAAAACGTCAGTCAGAATGCCTTCGTTGATGTTAAAATCAGTAATCCACTTGCGAAGAGTGGACGGTGCAGGCAAGGGAATCAGCTTCAACTTCCTAATATATCTATATGCTTTTGGACTGACGCTCTTGAATGATATTGCTGCGGCAATATCTTCTTGAGACCAGCGGGTCTTCTGCTGTTTCGGGTTCATGTACATTCTTATTTGAGCCGGCGTAAAGAAGGGACTAAGCATGTTTTTAACTTTTTTTGCAACGTTTTGCTGCAGTTGTTTTTTTGTCGCTTATTAATTGTTGCCAATCGACGTTTTAGTAACTTCGTCTCAGAAACTGAAGCAGCAAGTGCTTTTTTAAGTTTTCTGTTTTCTTCTTTCAACAGAAGCATCGCATCGCTTTCCTGTGCCACGCCTATAAAAGCAGAAAAACAAAAAAGATACATAACGTAATTTTTGTAACAATCGGTTATACATAAGTAACTTATATTAACATAAATATGAAAAGTGTATATAAAATTTCATAAAAAAGTAACACAAATTAAAAAGTAAAGGTTATGCAAAAATTACAAATTTAGTAACTTGAAAAGTATAATATATGAAAAAAGCAAACTTACATTGACCTTCCTTTTTACTCTTCCTTGTTGACCTAGACGTGCTTGGAGTTACTGTGTTGGACAAAACAGAGTTACATGCTGCACTCTGTGCCTGCATAGAAGTGCAATCAATTCGTCCATTCTTTGTACAAGTCGATGTTCTTACTGTCATAGAATGTGATAAAGCCAAATTTTTATCGATGCTTGCGACAGCAACTAGCTGATTCGTATGTATTTGACCGGAAATGAATGTCCGGTAAAAGAATCTACATATGAAATCGTTTGTATTTCGTATGAAGACTTTTGAAGTGCAATTGAAAAGGTTTGTGAGTCATTTAGTTAATTGTAATTAATTAATCATTTTT
Source organism: Temnothorax nylanderi (assembly GCF_030848795.1). Classification (NCBI taxonomy): domain Eukaryota; kingdom Metazoa; phylum Arthropoda; class Insecta; order Hymenoptera; family Formicidae; genus Temnothorax; species Temnothorax nylanderi. The sequence goes on along the minus strand of NW_027249580.1, from coordinate 18,338 downwards.
TCACCATGCACTTAGCCGGAATAGATAAATTAAACAAAGTTTTTGTATCGAATCGTTTGTATTTCGTATGAAGAGTTATGAAGTGTGATTAAAAAGGTTTGTGAGTCATCCAGATAATTTTAATTAATTATTTATAAACCATGTACCTAACCGAAATATAGATTTTTAGTTATTCATGTTAAAAGAAGAAGGCGCTAGTGTTTCCGAAGGTCCGTCTGCAGTCAGAATTAATATAAACGTTTTACAAATTATTTTATACTGAAATAAATAAATAGCTATAAGCGATAGTTGCTAATTAAGTTTGTCACTCATATATTTCCATTTTGCAGAGGACCTCCGTAACGAGATCAAAGATGTACCAGCTGTGCAGGGTGAAGAGGTTATTTCAAACGCCCTGCCACAGCCCAAGAGCGACTCAAATGTCATTACCGCTGAGAAGTACTTCTTGCCATTTGAGTTAGCATGTCAGAGCAAGTCACCGCGGATTGTGGTGACAGCACTGGACTGCCTGCAGAAGTTAATCGCATATGGCCATCTCACTGGCAATGTGCCTGATTCAACGGAGCCTAACAAGCTGCTGATTGTGCGCATTGTCGAGACAATTTGCGGTTGCTTCACCGGTCCACAGACCGATGAGGGTGTGCAGCTGCAGATTATTAAAGCTCTGCTGACTGTAATGACAAGCCAGCATGTGGAGGTACACGAGGGTACGGTACTGTTAACAATTCGTACTGTTTACAACGTTTACTTGGCGTCGCGCAACCTGGTGAATCAAACAACAGCCCGTGCGACTCTCACGCAGATGATCAACATGATCTTCGCGCGAATGGAGACTCAGGCGGAGGAAGAGAACGTGAGGCTTGATGGGGAACATCAGCAGGAGGGTTCTGTCATAGCAAACGGCGAAACTGAAGCCGAGCTAAGTCTAGAGAATGCTCCTAGTAATGATAACATTGATTCTCAAACGATTGTAGAGAGTATTCTTGATGATGTAGTAAAATCCGTGGTGCCATTGGAAGAGGAAGTCAGTTTGGAGAACGGCAGTCCGGAGGACAACGGTGACGAGGCGGCCGCTGAGAATGACAACATGGTAACTGCGAAATTCACCCATGTGCTGCAAAAGGATGCAGTCCTGGTGTTTCGCGCTCTCTGCAAGCTCTCTATGAAACCGCTGCCGGACGGCACTCCCGATCCAAGATCGCACGAGCTCCGTTCCAAGATCTTGTCGCTTCAGTTACTTCTGGGAATCTTGCAGAATGCCGGTCCAATATTGCGTTCTAACGAGATGTTTGTTACCGCCATTAAACAGTACTTGTGTGTCGCGCTGTCGAAGAATGGCGTGTCTTCGGTGCCGGAAGTGTTCGAGCTGTCGTTAGCACTGTTCCTGGGGCTGCTCGCCCGTTTCAAGATGCACCTCAAGATGCAGATTGAGGTGTTCTTCAAGGAGATCTTTATGAACATCCTCGAGACCTCTAGCAGCTCTTTCGAGCAGTGGATGGTCATACATGCGCTTACGAGGATCTGTGCGGATGCCCAGAGCGTCGTCGACATCTACATTAACTACGATTGCGATCTCTCAGCAGCGAATCTCTTTGAGAGGCTCGTCAATGATCTCTCTAAGATTGCGCAAGGTCGTCAAGCTCTGGAGCTAGGTGCATCGCCAAATCAGGTGCGTTATAAGAAAGAGGATGACAGGATAGATGTATTATTTGAAACAGAGAATGTTCTTCGAAACAAGCAATATAAAGTTTTGTTTGTAATATTAGTGTCTTGCTCTTTCAGGAGAAATCTATGCGCATCCGTGGTCTCGAGTACCTCGTGTCTATTCTGAAGTGCATGGTGGAGTGGAGTCGGGATCTTTACGTGAATCACAGCGTGCCAACGGATCAGCAACCATTGTCAGATCCACCGGATACGACGCCGGAGACCCCGCTACCGCGTTACGGCAGCGCTGGCAGCCTCTCGTCGGCCAACTCCAGTCTGACTGGCAACAAGGAGGTGCCGGACTCGCCGGAGCAGTATGAAGTACAGAAACAACAAAAAAAGGTATGGGAGGCCGGTATCGAGATCTTTAGCCGGAAGCCCGGCAAGGGTGTACAGTACTTGCAGGAGCAAGGACTGCTCGGTACTTCGCCGGAGGACGTGGCCAGGTGGCTGTACCTGGACGAGCGGCTCGACAAGACCGCCATTGGAGACTTTCTGGGCGACCATAATCATAACCAGGTGACGAGGAGAGCGCGGATACAGCCTACGTTCTCGGCTTCTCAATCATAATGCTGACCACCGATTTGCACTCAGGTTAAGAATAAAATGACCAAAGAACAATACATCAAGTACGTATAGCAATTTTTAAAGTTAATTATAATTAAAAAATTATGTTTTACATACATATAATTATTAATATTGAGAAAATTTTATGGTATTTAAGTTTATCTTTGTTAGTATATTTTTATTAATTTTTTCTTATTTCATTTTATTATTATTAATATTATGTAATAATTAGTAATATAAAAATGCATAGGAATCGCTCTTTATATCAAATCAAATGGTATAATCTCTTTAATTATAGACTTGAAGAGTCTTTTCTTATTTTTATTTTCTTTCATTCATCAGGCTTAATCGGCGTATCAGCGACAATGAGGATCTCCCTGAGAAATATCTATCTAGGATCTACGATGAAATCGCTGGCAACGAGATTAAGATGAAGTCGAACCCTTGCACGTCGTTGAATATATATTTGAAGTCATAATTGGTTATATATTAATAGAAATGTTATTTCATCGATGAAGACTTGAAGGGGATCTATTCAAGGAGTTTTATGTATATTCACATGGAATCAAATTCGTGGACGAGAAAACAATTTTTAATTTAAAAGTTGAAACGCGTTTTAAATTAAAATTGGACATGCCGACTAATCGGAATATATAATGCAGGATGTTTGTATTTTTGTCAGTAAATGATACATTTTTACACGTATATGCTACGTATATACAATGGGCAGTGAAATAATTAGAATTGCAAATTTGTATTATTTAAGACATGTATTGATGTTGAGAATTTATACACATATATATTTTATCTACTGAGAGAAATAAATTTTTATTACATTATTTCATCACAATTATATCCTCTTCATATCCAGTGTTCCTTTTTTTAGCTTTACTGACATGCTGAATAACATAAACTATTTTATTAATATGGATATTTCCATAAAGCAAGACAATTTTATAGCTTAAATAAATACTTTTACAATAAGTAGTATAACATAAATGAAAGAAATACAAATTGTAAGTTGTTGCATTTAAGATATAACTTTAATTTAAGTATATAATATTATATCACATCGCGTTAAAATCATCGTATCCCACACAGCACACTGTATCCTGAGGATATCCCAAATTGGTCCAGATTTCCAAATACGATCCCACAGATATCACAGCAGGTGATCCCGGGATATTCCAATAGGATATCGTGAGATATCCTATTATGATCTCACGATATCTAAATATTCTGCCATATCCCACACAGCACACTTTTTCCTGGGGATATTCCCAGGATATTGCGATATCACATTGGACATATTGCGATCCTATGGATGTCCTACGGTTATTGTGACCAATATTTGGACATATTGCGATCCCTGGCGGATATCTTGCGGATATCTGGTGGATGTTGCAATATCTTGTGCTGTGTGGGATCCGTTGGCTTTGCATAAGATATCTTACGAGATCTTCTGAAGGATATATATCCTTTAGGATATATGTATACATTATTTTTTGTAAATTTTCAGGATGTACTTGTAATATCTCACAGTAGTATATTATTTTTCGTAAATTCTCGTATATACTACTCAGAATATATAAATTAATACGGATCAGAAGATAAAGTCCGCTCGCGGCGTGTTGCTTTCACCGACGACGCCGAATCGGCTAAGTCCGAAGGCGGCGTGTTGATGCGCGCGCATAGGCGAGCCGAAGTCGCCCCGATGAGAGTCGATCGGGCACGAAGCGCACGAAGCTACGAACACGAAGTCGGACGTCGGCGGTCGGACATATTGTCAATGTGCACGTTAACAACGAGTAATCGCGACACGAGTTATTTTCCTTCAGTGTTCAAAGTCAACGATCGGCATTCATCTTGCGCGGTATCGCCGCCCAATCATCCAAGTGATCGAGGTGACGGGTAAGTGTTACATCGTCCGTGCGTCAGCGCGAGAATTACCGTTCAGGTTAAATAGCGCGACTCAGACAGCATCGCGAATACGAGTGCCACAGTGCTTTTCTTCGAGTCCGTGTGTGAATCGCGACAATGCCGAGGGTGTAAATGTTAGGCACATTATTCTGTTCCGACGTACCCGAGCGTTTTTCATGTTTGTGTCCTCTGGTTTAGGCGAGAGTGAGGCGACGGCCCAGCAGTACCTGACGTTGGCCGATGGAAACGTGGAGATGGCAATTAGCCTGATGTTCGAGGGTGGCAGACCGCCGGAGACCGAGAACGCGGATCCCGAGCCGCCCGTGAGGGCTCCTATATTACCCACGCGTGAGACGCCAGTGCCTCCGGAGCCGATATTGTTCATTGCCACAATTGTCGAACAACGTGTATGACAGATTCCGTGATTTTGCGGCAGAAACCCGTACGCATTTTGTCCTAGAACTTATATCAATTAGAATATGTATACGTACTGGACAATTAAGAATAGGTGTATTAAGTGGGATGGTTGCATGGATGGTATGAGGATGTTAAGTTTTTAAACCAAGTTTCTTCAAATCTACTTCTTGGCATGTAAGTTGAAGTTAATGAGTTATTATTATTATTATTACATGCTGGTAATTAATGTAGGACGACAAGAGGAAGAGATGACTCGCAGAGTAACTGGCACAAAGCACATATCTCAAAAGAAAACGAAGCGACTGGAAGATCTATTTAGACCACCATGCGATATTTTCTTCTTAGGCTCCTTCATGGAAGCACGGGACCACGCAAAAACTTTAAATCGTTGGCTGCTCGTCAATGTTTAGGATCCACAGGAATTTTGTTGTCAGATTCTCAATAGAGACGTGTGGTCCAACGAGCATATCCAAGAAATTGTGAAGGATCACTTTATCTTGTGGCAAGTATGTCATGTCACCTGAATATCATGTCACTTTCTATAGTTGACGTTCTGATTCATCGAGTTACATTTGTTGCTTTTAATTTTAGGTCTTGTCACTTCGGACGGGAAACGTTATATAGATTTTTACAAAGTGATGGCATATCCTTATTTGGTGATTGTAGATCCTAGAACGGGAGAATGTATGAAAACTTACAAAAATATTACTGTGGACAGTCTGATATCTGATTTAAATGATGCATTAAGCACACATGCATCTCCCGAAAGTTCACAAGTTACATCTGACTCTTCCAAGGATTGGAATAGTTTTCCTACGAAAACGCCGCCAAAACGAAATAATATAGCTGATCAAATAAAATTAGAGAAAGTTTTAGTATTTAAATTTTACATTTTGAAATATGGTTTAGCGTAATGCAAAAAGAAACCAAAAATCTTTAATTTTAGTGTTATATGTAGATAATCGCGTTAGCAAAATATTAAGTATTATTTCGGATAGGTATTATTCTCGTAAGGAAAGTTTCATATTAGGAAATAAGAACCTTTAGTTAAGTGTATGTCACACGCAATCAATTTTACAGTGACCGTTGAACGCCTATTTTTCTTTTGTCTTACGTTTTTTAGCTAATGCACAACGAGCTGATATACTTACATTTAGAATTACTCACATTTAGATTATCGGAACATTTAAAACGTTGTGTCTGGAGGAGCAGCTTATTTGTTTACTTTTCTAAACGCGAGATGCATTCTAACAAAATTTATAAAGTCTATTTTAATTATCTTCTATCCGAAATATCGAGATTACTGTCTGACATAACTTACAAGATAATTGCATGTTCGCACTGTAAAAATTGTTTGTCTTAATGTATTATTCAATTGAAAATGTATTCACGAGATGTTTGAACGATTGCAGTGTTCTCGAATTTTAAATCACGCTTAATTTGTAAGTACATTTTTCTGTGCAAACGATAACTTACGAGTGAGGACTCAGACTTTTAAATCTTTCCAACAAGTCGTGTGACTATAATACATTTTCCTATCCTTTTGTTCTAAATAAGCGTCATTAGATACACGACATGTAAAAAATGCATACTTTCCTATTTCTTTTTTGTTTACTTATGTGCAATTTTTTTTAAGAAAACGATTATTTTCGTTAGTTTTAAATATGTACTTCATATGTACTCAAATCACTATGTGATTTAAAGTTCGAGAACACTGCAATATTCTATAAGGAAATCGTATGTGACATAAAACAGGCAGTAATCTATTATTCTATAGCAATTCTCTCTATCACGTATGACACTCGAAGTAACAAGCATTAAACTGGGCGTTATCCAATGCTATGTATGTGTTACCGCAATGTCCTTTTATTTTTATTTTTTTTATTTTTTATTATCGTGCTTGGCGTCAGCGCAACGTTTATCGCATAATAGTGCGGGAAAACTGACTGTTTTCGTGGAAACGAATGACCGACCGTGCGTTCTATATCCTTATTTCCCTTTTATGAACGGGAGAAAGAGAGAGGTGTGCTCACTTTGTAACCCTTTTCGCCGCGTTTATTTTTACCGTCGCTGCTTCCGGTAACATCAAGCGCACAAAAAAGGCGAATATTATGTATGTGCGAGCGTACACGTGGGCGAGCTCATCATTCTACAAATATGTTTCAACCCGCAATTAAGCGCCGACAATAAGAAACCACTAGGCTTCCCCCCGATGCCGCTATTGTTATAACCGGTATATTAATACATTTTTAATTGTAGCGCGATAGAAAACATACGGTCTCGGGCGGAGGAGGGAAAAACCAAGTGTTCCTTTATAAAAATTTTAATAGCGCCTTTTCTAACGTTCTTTTTTTCCTTCTTGAACAAGACCATCCTTGTTGCATAATTAAATATTTTCCCCACGTAAAAGTATACTTTGTTTCGACATATCTGCCCAGCTAACCATATCTGTAGAGACAGATGTAGGCAACAAATTCTGTTTGCAAAAAGGCAGAAGATGAGAAACAGACTTTGTCTTTGCAAACATTGTTAGCAGAATTCCAGCAGATATTCACCAACATCTGTCGGCAGACTATGTAACAAATTGGCGATAAACAGCAAGCAAATGTTGACGACAGATTGTCGGCAGATACTAAGCAGCTTTGTTATCACAAACATTATCAGCAAACTGCCCGCAGAAATGCAACAGTATCTGCTAATCATAATACATATCAGATTGGCGGTCAATAGCGAGCAGGTGTGTAGAATACGTTGACGACAGATTGACGCCAAAAACGCAACAGATCTGTCAAAACGCCTAATTTACAACAGAAATGATTAAGTAAGCAAATATGCTAAAAATAGTTGGAAAAAGTTTATATCTCTGTTCACTATTTTAATTACACCCCATTCTTCACACCCCATTAAAGATAAAAATGTACATTTATACAATCTGGTCTACTTCTATAGCGACTTGTACCGTTTGTGGACCGCTCCTCTGACTGCAATAATGTATAACTCGCATCAGAGCGATATAATTTGGTAACGCAAAGTAGGACCACCCCATAAATACAATAATATTATAAATAATATTATAAATATGGAGAGTAGGGATATCTCACAAACATTTATTACTTTGTTACATGAATATATTTATTATAATGTATAACATTCAACATGAGAGATAATCTATATAATGTATTATACATTATCAAGTGACGCGGTAGCGTCACGACGTCAAGTATATTATATTTCTTTTTTTTAAGTATATAGACAATAAACTATTCTTTGGCAAAACTGAATATCGAAATAAAAATATATACTTTTACATACAAAACATAATAGACGTACACATAAGAAAAGGAACATAATGTTCTAATATACGTATACATAAAAAATATCTTTAAAATGCACACAAATGTTGAATTGCAGTTCTTACATATGTAATATCGAAATTTAAAAAAAAAAGAAAAAATGTATATATATATATATAATATATACTCTTCTTGAGAACAATATTTTATTTCAAAACATAAGAATGAAACAACGCTTATATCGATTCATCAATGGATTCCGTGTTTTCAGTGTTTTCGTTACTTCCATTATCGTTCCAATAAGCACGATTGTTCTGATCAGTTGGTATTATTCGTTTCATCCGATTTCGGCTCCTGTTTCTTTCTTTCGCTGTTCGTAGAGCCTCCCTCATGTATTTTTGAAATTCTGATCGACTAGGTGCTTTAAAATGAACATTATTACATGCCGCTTCTGAAAAGAAAGCATTATTAATGAAATAGCACATGTATACATAACTAGCGCTACAGTATTAATTATAAATGCCTTAACGAAAATAAACATACCAAAAATTGCTCGCACAAGACGGGTTTGGGAAAAGGATTTTTGATGCTCATTACCCCACCAGGTAAAACGCGGCGTCAAGGCATCTTCAATTGATTCTTTCAAGCACGTACTTACGACCTCTTTAATGTGAAAGCCACCAAGGAATTCAAAGTAACGTACCTTGAAACAATATAAATACATTATGTAGGAGCACGTATAAAAATGAAATTTTATATTACATGTATTATATATTACAAATATTACGAATACTTACCACCGACAAATAAATATCTTCTTCCACGTGATCGAAGGCCTCCATCTGTTCTATAGATGTAATTGGCAAAACAATTGGTTTTGTCGGTGGACGCTTTAATTTTTTTTTGTCTTTTAATGCGTTTCGTACCACATGACAAAGTTCTCTGCAAATGTTAACATATCATTATTAAACATATAAAGATATCAGTGTATATTACTTGTCATATGTATAATGATAAATTAATTTATTTTCTTTTATTGTTCTCACTTACCGCATCTGGTTCTCTAAATTGCCGAATCTTTCACTTAGACTGAAAATATAAATATTATTTAATATTATTATATTTACGAGGTGTGTTCAAAAAGTAACGGAAATAAATTTTTTTCTGCCGACGTGGCAACACTGTAGGCTTCTATGGTGATTTGGCGTCTAAGGGGAAGCCTTACGAGTCATCAGTGCAAATTTGGTCACAATCGAGTACATACGTATTTTTCTGTGCCAGTATTTGTGAACGCAGTTTTTTTGCGCGGTCGAAATGGAGCGAGATATTCTAATGCTCTTAACATCTTCAAAATGTTCACCCCACATAATTGTTTTAACTTTAGGGAACAAAAAAAAAGTCGCAAGGGGCTAAATCAGGCGAAAGCTTTTACCGAGTTTCATGAGAAATTTAATGTTGGTTGTTTTTTTGGATAAAACATCTCCTCAAGGAACACATTGCAATTAAAAAATTACGTCATTTTGACATCATGTTGACCAAAAAATGATGTGAATTTGGTCAATATGACGTTAAAATGACGTCATTTTGATTGCGATATGTTCCTTGGATTGCTCCATTTCGACCGCGCAAAAGGGCTGCGTTTACGGGTGCTGGCGCGGAGAAATGCTTATGCGCTTGATCGTGGCTGGGTTTACACTGGTGACTCGTGGGGCTTCCCCTTGGACGCCGGGCCGCCGCCGCGCCGTGGAGGCCTGCAATGTTGCCACGTCGGCAGAAAAAAATTTATTCCCGTTACTTTTTGAACACACCTCGTATATTTGCAAATGAACAATACACTAATTGAAACTACTTATTTTTATAAAGTATTATAAATTATTGTAATTATATCTGAATTTTACTAACTTGTTATAATAAATAGGCTGCAATGAAAAACGGATGTCGGTATTCAGAGAAGTACTTGGTGAAGAAGGTGGAGGAACATTGATGGTTTGTTGTGGACAGAAGTTGACATTTTGGTCATATTGCATATAAGTATTTTCTTGTCTATGTGACATTACTGTAGAAGATGATGGAAGTGGAGTATGTGATATTGGATGTAGTACGTTTTGTGATGTTTGATGTGGTACGTTGTGTAATATTGGATGTAGTATGTTTTGTGATGTTGCATGTGGTACGTTTTGTAATGTTGGATTTGGTATGTTTTGTGGTGTTGCATGTGGTACGTTTTGTGATATGGGAGGTGTATTTTGTGGTGTCGCATGTGGTACGTTTTGTAATGTTGGATTTGGTATGTTTTGTGGTGTTGCATGTGGTACGTTTTGTAATGTTGAATTTGGTATGTTTTGTGGTGTCGCATGTGGTACGTTTTGTAATGTTGGATGTGGTATGTTTTGTGGTGTTGCATGTGGTACGTTTTGTAATGTTGGATGTGGTATGTTTTGTGGTGTTGCATGTGGTACGTTTTGTAATGTTGGATTTGGTATGTTTTGTGGTGTTGCATGTGGTACGTTTTGTGATATGGGAGGTGTATTTTGTGGTGTACGACAGTATGTACTGGATGTGAATAGCGATGCTTGCGAAGAAGTATTTGCGACCGTGTGAGGTATATATTGATAAGGATTCTCCAGATAGGAAGGAACTAAATTATTGGATGCGGATTGTCCAGGATTAGACTGTAAGGTTTCTTCTGATTGCGTTGAGGCAATCTTCTCATTGCGTTGTGATAAATGTTCATTTGTAATGTCGTCCGAATCAGAAGTATACTCTGTGCTGCAATTACTCTCTTCATCCATAATATGTCCCAGTTCAATAATATCACTCTCAATATTCGAATTATTGTCTGTCACTTTTCTGTGAGACTTGAAGCGTTTTCGTGGTGTTGTTTCACCTGGCGATGTTACGTACCGTAACGGCTTTCCAACATTTCTTTTCGATCGTTTGTTCGCCCTGCAAAAGATTAGATATATTTAAGGTAAAGCGTTTTCTATGCCCATTATTTATTTTGTTACATTATAAATTTTATACATATACATATATATATATATATAATTACATATAAAAGTAAGCAAAATTAAGAAATATGCTGGCAGCAAATTGCATGCAAACTACTGGTTTGTATGAAAATTGTATTTTTTGACAAATTATGTTATCATGGTGCTATTAGACTTTTTATGCGACATGATTATACTTACGCAGTATTGTCCTTACTCATGCTGGCAGAAAAAAATGTCGCGAAGCGAGATATTAACAGTTATAAAGTTGACGACTATCGATGATGAGCAGTCAGTTGAAAACAAAAATTTGATTCGTCCTGTATTTGAAACATAAAGAAAGTGAACAATAAGTTAAACAACCGTTTACTCACGTTCGAAGAGCATTATGCTTTTCTGTGTTCCTGCGATACGAAGAATCGTATGCACATTATTATTGCAGTATCATATTATGGTACGTATAACATTAATTGTGGAAACTTGTGTTATTTCGAGATGGTCATTGCGACCATGTACATAAAGGCTGCAAATATTCACTGCGAGTACTGAAAATCTATATATTATAGTTTACATCACGTATGTTATAGATTTTCAGTACTTGCAGTGAATATCGGAACGCAGCCAAAAAAGATAAATGCTAATCTAACCTGTGTGTTTCAGATATGTGACGAGTCGTTTTCCTACATGGAAATGCCAGAGCTGCGGTAAGCGAGGGTGTGCACGCCGTGTTATGCCTCTCCGTGCGACGTCGACGTCGTCGAGCCGTCAATGTCAACGAGTGTCGAACTTCGTGAAACTCTCGGAGAAACGGTAATTCCGGCGAGGGAATAACTAATCGCTCCACGTTGCTCCCACGCCTCCCACGTGTATTTCCACGTGTAATTATAAAGGAAAGTGGCTTTCTCACCAAATCGACCAAAAAAAAGTGTCGCTCTGCCCCGCGAAGCGAGATATATTAACAGTTATAAAGTTGACGAGACGTAGCGACTGGTAGCGACCACAAAATACGAATATGCCTCGCGGTCACATGCGCATGCTCCGTACTGGCGCACACTCGCATGTGGCAGCACAGGCAGCGAGGCATATTCGTGCCATTGGTCGCGTTTAGCAGACCAAGCCGCTCAGTAGCAGTCGAACGTGATTGGCTTTTACTTTTAGAACCAACTAATCAACGCAATGTGTTGACGAACTCAACAGTTGTGTCTGCTGAACGTGCCCATTCGTGGTCGCTACCAGTCGCTCACTACCAGTCGCTACGTCTCGTCAACTTTATAACTGCGCGTTAATATCTCGCTTCGCAGGGCAGAGCGACACTTTTTTGGTCGATTTGGTGAGAAAGCCACTTTCCTTTATAATTACACGTGGGTGTACACGTGAGGGGGGCGTGAGAGCAACGTGGAGCGATTGTTATTCCCTCGCCGGGATTACCGTTTCTCCGAGAGTTTCACGAAGTTCGACACTCGTCGACATTGACGGCCCGACGTCGACGTCGCACGGAGAGGCATAACACGGCGTGCACACCCTCGCTTACCGCAACTCTGGCATTACCATGTAGGAAAACAACTCGTCATATATCTGAAACACGCAGGTTAGATTAGCATTTATCTTTTTTGGTCGCGTTCCGTGCTTTTCAGTGTTCTCCCGATACAAACGAAGAATCGTATCCACATTATTATTGCAGTATCATATTATGGTACGTATAACATTAATGTGGAAACTTATGTTATTTCGAGATGGTCATTGCGACTATCCACATAAAGGCTGCGAATATTCCGATATTCACTGCGAGTATTGAAAATCTATGGTTTACATCACGTATGCTACAGATTTTCAGTACTTGCAGTGAATATTGGAATATTCGCAGCCTTTATGTACATGGTCGCAATGACCATCTCGAAATAACACAAGTTTCCACATTAATGTTATACGTACCATAATATGATACTGCAATAATAATGTGCATACGATTCTTTGTATCGCGAGAACACAGAAAAGCACAATGCTCTTCGAACGTGAGCAAACGGTTGTTTAACTCGTTCACTTTCTTTATGTTTCAGATACAGGACGAATCAAATTTTTGCTTCCAACTGACTGCTGGTATTTTCATGTACGGATATGTTCCGAACGTATAATATATAATGTATGTAACAAAATACATAATGGACATAGAAAACGCTTTACCTGTTAAATGACGATATATCTAATCTTTTCAGAGCAAACAAACGATGGAAAAGAAATGTAAGAAAGCCGATACGGCATGTAACATCATCAGATGAAGCAGTTAGCAGTACCACGAAATCAAGATAGTCGTCAACTTTAAGTGTTAATATCTCGCTTCGCGGGGCAGAGCGGTACTTTTTTTCTGGTGGATTTGGTGAGGAAAGACACTTTCATTCATAATTATCAAGATAAATAGTACTTGCAACGTAGTAGAAGATGTCGTAATAATATAATTATTATCCGTTTCGCCATACAGTCAATGGATGTAATCAATCGTTTAATTTTATGACGAAAATAGTTGACGTACATATATATATTTTTCCCCAGTTTTGCAAAGTTGTCGTGAACACACACGCGATTAAAACTATAGAAACAATATTATAATTAACTTACGATACATCCGGAGAATACTATATTCCCGCAGACATTACTTTACGAAGTCCATCGTGTTAATTTCAGCTCATGATGTATTAAGTATCCACGTTTATGTCATACCAAAGCTAGGCCAATTGCGATAAGGACACTTTAATCCTTCGAGCCCAGAATTATTCTCGTTGTCCCGTAACGCAAACGTAAACGCTAAATAATTAAGATGAGAAATTTCTAATATACTCAGCTTTTATATAACGTCGCAGCAAAATCTCTCGCGCCGTTGCGCTATGGACGGTATTAGGGCTTAAAGGATTAAACGGCCATTTAGTTTTAGTCCGTTTATCGATGCCACGAGGAAGCATAATTTGACAATTTACCGCCCGCATTACCGATGTTCCGTAATTTCGTTAAATCCGGCGATAACACGAGCCGTTTTACGCAGAAGTTAGGTTCGCATTGAGATTATTATAAGAGAAGAATAATCGCATCTAGTTTTATAAAGTGACTCTCTAGGCTCGAAGGGATTTGCTACTTTGCGTAATTTAATTTAGACTTATTTGTACAGCGAAGAGTCGCTTTCAAGCGCTTCAGTAACTTCAGTAATCGTAGCCTCACCTAACCTAACCTAACCGATGCTTATCGTGTCTCGCTCGATAAAAATGTTTTACATTAGTTCAATGAAAACTTTCGCCTGATTTAACGATGGTCTAAGCTCGTTGTTCCGCTTGCGCGCTATACTTGCGTGCTACGTAATCGTATTTCGTTGCGACATTCGCACAGCTTACAACCTAGTTTCAATTCTACGGGCAACTAGCTCTGGTTATCTCGTTCTTCCCTCGTTATGATCTCACTCATAATACAATAGAGGAATGAAATTTTTAAACAACGAAAAACGGGGGGAACTTCCGAGAGAGAAACGCGAGTGGGCCAGTCGGGAGAGCCCGCGTAGGATAGAGCCAGCGAGCGTCCTTGTACAAAAGACAAACGTTTTTAGGTTGTACTTGCGTTCCTGCAAGTCAACGATCAAAATTTGTACCTGTATCTATTGCTATTGTATTTATAAGTTTTTTTAATAATATGGAAAGATATCTAAAAACCTCAGTTAGTCGAAAGACGCTGCACACAATGTCTGAACGACAAAAACGAAGGATTAGATCGGAATACAGAACCAATATTCGTATACTATGTGCGTCCAATCATACTATCGGTACTAGGAATGATGTGCATACATTTAACTCATCTATTGCACCTCAAGAAAGTATTGCTTCCAATAATACTTTCATAATTTGACTTGCAGTGAAAATATAGACAACACAAAAGAGGCTACTGATGTGTCTTCTTCGTCTATGTCCGATGTTAATGATATATGTGACGAAAGCGATGAAAGTGATGTCCTCTTCATATACACATTGTTTGCAAGAAGTATCGTTTCGTGACCAGTTGGCATCTTGTTTCGTTGATAACAATATTACACATGTCCAAGGAACAGATTGTTGTTTCTTCTAAGGAAACATCCATGCTTCTCATATTTGCCGAAAGACGTTAGGACACTTCTCAACACACCGCGCCGTTGTCTTGATATATACACAGTACCACCAGGGGAATATTTGCATTTTGATTTGGAAATCGCAATTGTTGATAGTCTGTCTGATATATTATGTACATCAGTTTAACGAGGTAGTCTTAGATTTTAGTACAGATGGATGTAATTTAGACAAACAAAGTATCATTCATATTTGGCCTATTCAGTGCCGAATTGTCAATGTAGAAAAAGCACCACTAATAGTTGTGGTATTTACAAAGGTCCACACAAACCAAACAGTCCCAATATATTTTTTGAAAAATTTGTTGAAGACGTACGACGAATTATGTCGAAGGGCGGAATAGATTTCCTTGGCCAAAGAGTGCCATTAAGGCTTAGAGGTTTCATAGCAGACGCGCCAGCTCGCGCCTTTATATTACATCATCGTGGCCATATGGCTGAGCATCCATGTTCTAAATGTAAAGTATCAGGAACACGTAGTGATACTAATCATTTGTCTTTAATGGTATTAACCATCCTCCTCGAACGGATGATGAATATATCAAACGTGTCGATGACTCTCACCACAAAGACGGTATAAGTCCACTTTCACTATTACCCATGGGAATGGTATCACAGGTACCATTCGAATCTATGCACCTAGTGAACATAGGTGTTATGAAGAAACTGTTTCAAGCGTGGGTACAAGGAAAGTTTTCACGCGAGACAAAATTGTCTAAAAGAATTATTACAATTATAATACAAGAATACAAAGTCTACAAGAGTATTGTCCTTCAGACTTCGCAAGGCGTCCCAGATCCCTCGAATTATATTCTAAATATAAAGCCACGGAGCTACGTCAGTTTTCTGCTGTATACCGGTCCAGCTATATTATACGGTTTATTAGATGCATAGTAAGTAGCTATGTAACAGGTACTCCGAGCTCGGGCCGGCCGCGGGGGGTGAGGGGCGCGGGGGAATCGGGCGAGGGGGGGGGCGCGCCTGACCAATCACCGACCGGCCTTTCCGTACTACTTTTCTATAACGGAAAGGCAAGACGGTGATTGGTCAGGCGCGCTCCCCCCTCGCCCGATTCCCCCGCGCCCCTCACCCCCCGCGACCGGCCAGAGGTTAGAAGTATTACCGACCGCGCGCGGAAATCGCGCGTCCTCCCGCGTCGGTCGTCGCGCGCTAACTGATTCTCTTGGGAAAATATGAGCGTCGCGCGTTATCGACCGCGCGCGGAGAAGGAGATCGAACGCGTTTGAACGCGTTTGAAACGCGTTCGAACTTGTTCAAGGTCGCTCCTCGAGAGACGTTCCACGAAAATGCGTTCAAGGTCGTTCATTTCGCGGGTCCCGATTACCTTTCTTCGTTGTTGTTTTTCCTCGGTTCGAAGGTCGTTTCATCCCGTATCGCGGATGACGCGATCGCGGCGATTGTGGAGCTAGCGGAGTCGGGGGATCTGGGGAGCGCGGGATCGCGTAGAGATGATGAAAAAAGGAAAAAGAAAGACAGAGAACACACAGATGAGACATGAATTTTTTTATTTTGAAAAACTAAAATTATACGTATGTCGACGTGCGCTCACATTATTTTGCGCGTATGAATATACATTTGCAGACACGCGTCGCGACATTATGATCGGAAACAGAGCGCGGTAATTTCACAGTCGACGATGTTGTTAGGATCGAAGAATTCGCTCTTCAGTATCGCATTTTTAGCTGAAGTGCCAGTCTTGATAGCGTTGGCGGCTATCTCCCGATAGCGCGAATACTTCGCGTCGATTTCCTCGGTCGCCGCGTTCAGCGCCGAGAGGATGCGATTGACGCAAAATCGGAGATCGTACAGCGTGAGCACGGTTTTGAGCGACATCGCCACACGAGCCGCGTTGGGTAGCTCAATACGCAGGATCGGCAGGTTGTTGATCATTCCGAATCGCAGCGTCATGTCTCCGATTGTTATCGGTGAGGGGGGGCGGGTTCCGTCGACGGGGGTGGATCGCATACACGATAATACGTCGCGTTTGCGCTCGACCAGTCCTTTCCACATATCGAGCGTCAGAGAGACTTCCCTGCCTTGTTTGTCTCCCAGGGCGATATCCACGTACGAAGGCGTGGGTATACTGTACCACGGTGACTTAATCGTGATACCTAAGGCTAAGTATTTGTAGCCAGTCGTCGTCAGCAGATAACGCGTCGTTAGGACGCGCACCGCAGGCACGTCAATGGGCATGTCGGTGGGGGGATGAGAGCTGGAACGCGACTCCCGATGAAGAAGATCGTCCGTCAAATCGATTCTTCGTATCTTGCAGTCGTCGTTCATCTCCGAATCCGTCTCGCGAGGGGAAAAACCCTTCGGCGCGGGTCGATCGGTCAGCGTCGAGAACATTTCGCACGCGCTGTAGTATCGTTCGTTTCTGATTTTTTATCCGACGCGTCGTATTCGGCTGACGATGCGATACTGATGCTTTGGGGGGACACATCGGTATAAGTAGAAAAGTTCTTACTATATATCGCGCGATGTGCGGTGTGGTGTGGGAATTTGCGCAGTTCTCTACTTCCTTCGGCGGATACGGCGATCGGAAAGCCGAACGCCGCCGTCGTCGTCATCATCGTACGAATCGCTCGCCGGTGACGTTAAATCATTGAGGCGTACGATTCGATCGAGGAGATCGCGCAACTGTTGCAACAGTTCGGCCTTAGGGCAGACGATATTCAGCATCCGTAGATCGAATTTACCAGCCGCTGTGACGGCCTTCGTAAATTCGTTGAATTTGTAGAACTGCGTCCGAGTGGTGAAGTACAGATTGCCGTCGACGTATCGGATGATCGACGTCACACCGGTCGGTATTCCGGGAAACGTCGTTTCGAGAGGTGTAAATCTGACAACTCTCTTCGCACATTCGTCTATTTCGGCTACCGAGTTACCGTTAAACACCACGAAGGAACGTCCTCTGTAGGTGTTTACCGCTCCGTTGATTATCGTTTTTTCAGGAAAGCCGAGTTGTTGCAAGGTCTTCGGCCAATCTGGTCTCAGACTAAATTCAGGATATTGAACCCTGTATACCAAATTATTTACGAACACCATGAGATCACCGGACGGGGATTGATAGGCGGCGGCTATGCGTGTGTAATTGTTCTGAAGAAAGCTCATGTGATTTGAAAGGGCTAACGGTCCGTTGTACGTCCTACCGTCCAGATCGATCGACCAAACGTAACGCTTGTACGAGATGTACATTCGATTTTCCAAAATCAATATCACGTTTACGCGATCAATGCTGCACAGGTCCGGCGATGGCTGCGGTGGCTGCGGCGGCGGTGGCGCCGGCGG